>NC_090063.1:13756075-13808575 GCF_038355195.1 Osmerus mordax | reverse complement strand
TCCACTGTTGCTGTAGTAACCATTCCCGTAGGAGCAAAGCAAGACAGGTGTATGACAACAGCAACAACACAACTGCCAGCTGTCTTGGAGTGATCAAATCTGCTGACCTCAGACCTTTTCTGTCTTATCTACCTCTATACTTTCTCTCTTTCTTTCTCTCCCTCTCTAATGTATCAGTGTATCTGATCACCCTGGGGCCTCTGACTGAGATCATGACCCAACCAGGACAACTAAACCTGATTATACAGGAGTCTGGCTCCTCACATCCATCTCCCTTTTGCTCTCTCTTTCTCTCTTTCTCATTCTTCCTCTCTCTCTTTCACTGTTTCTCTCTGTTTCTTTCTCTATGTCTCCCTTGCTCTCTGACCTCTAACCTCCAACCTCTCAACTCTTTCTCTCTCTCTCTCTCTCTCTCTCTCTCTCTCTCTCTCTCTCTCTCTCTCTCTCTCTCTCTCTCTCTCTCTCTCTCTTCTTTCTTTGCCTGACCGACTTCTGTTGTAGTCACAGACCAGGCCAATATGAGAGCAGTCTGGTACATCCATGTATCTCACTGACCCCTTACACACACACATACACACTCCCACACACATACACTCCCACATGTTACAACAGCACTTAGGATCCCTCATCCCCACACCATAACACTACATTCTTTATACTAGACAGAGGGAGAGAGAGAGTGAGAGAGAGAGACAGAGAGACAGAGAGTGAGAGAGAGAGACAGAGAGACAGAGAGACAGAGAGACGAGAGAGGGAGGGAGGGAGGGAGGGAGGGAGGGAGGGAGGGAGGGAGGGAGGGAGGGAGGGAGGGAGGGAGGGAGGGAGGGAGGGAGGGAGGGAGGGAGGGAGGGGAGGGAGGGAGGGAGGGAGGAGAGAAAATATGGGGAGAGAGGGAGGGAGAGAATATGGGGGAGAGAGTAGAAGCAGAGATAGAGAGAGAGAGGAAAGGAGGAAGGAGAAGAGAGAGAGTTTAAAAGTGTGTCAGACAGAGCTTTTAAGAATATAAACAGTATTGGAGTCTGCTGGCAGAGAATCAGAGAGACTCAACTGTAGAATGGATGACTGCTCTCTTACTGACACACACTGCATACACTACACACACTTCATACACATACCCACATGCATACACGATACAGCCACTTACACAATACACACACACATAGAAACACACACAAATATGCACATACATACACACGCCAAACATACACTGTACTGGGTTCGTTATTGATTTATTGATAATACATAGAACCATAAATACTGGCTCAGACATTGCATGAATAACTTGAAGTTACTGTAATATCATGTATGTTGGTGTGTTTTTCCCTTATTTTCCACATAGGTACTGATATCGGTGGATCCTGGCCAGTGTATTTCTGACCACCAGAGAGACAAGCGTGTGTGTGTTGCTCCCTAAAATAGACTGTCAGGCTCCAGTCTATTACCCAGAAGGCAGTGTTTGACAGGCACAAGCCTAGGGTCAAGGGTCAGGATCTGTCTGACCCTTCTAAGTTCACCCCCCCGACCCTGCTGATCCAGACCACACTCCCTCTAACCCCGCCTCTCACCCCCCAGACCTCCAGGGAACACAACACAACAACCACCTCAGAATCATTCTAAAATCAATCTAGAATCACTACAGAATCATTCTACAATCCCTCTTGAAATAATTGTAGGATCCCTAGAATGATTACAAAATCATTGCAGACAGTCTAGGATCTATTAACATGGCATAACCAGTAGGCTCGATCTGACCCGACTTCTAGGAGATAGCAAGGTCACAGGAGAAGGGGCTGATGGGAAACCACAGGACTACAGGTGAAAGTGGTTTAACCTGTCGTCACTGCACAGATCATCCTTCTCTCTTTTTTCTTTCTGTCTATCTTTCTGTATTTAATTATTTTGGTCTGTGTCTGTCAGTCTTATTCTGTGTATTTTTGTGTGTTTAGGTTTTACACAGACTTGGGATTTTCATACGTCAGGTAAACAATATATTGTATGTCGAGAATGTATATTCTGAAGACTGAAGCTGTGTGTGTGCATGCGTGTATGTGTGTATATTTGTGGAAGTGTGTTGTGTGTGTATGTGTGAGAGCAGAGATCAGAGCATCTGTTCCACTCCACCAGTCTTTAGTACATCTCTACATAGCTCACATTCCTCCACACACTTAATGGAGCCTACTAAGGTGATGTGCGTGTGTGTGTGTGTGTGTGTAGGGGGTGAATAGGTTGCTTTTATTGTAGCCAAGTTAAATGACTACTATAGATAATATGACTGCACACACACAAGCCCTCAGTGGTCAGTGCTCTTTGAAGTAGTTGTGATTTAAGGTCCAGTGACCACTGAGCCCATAATGTCATTTATCTCCTATCGCAACTGCACACACACACATGCACACACACACATACACACACTAATGAATCTGGTGCTTCTTGAGACAGTAGACCCTCACCCCTACCTGACCATCTGGCCTGGAAACCCCTCCCCAATCTTCTTGTCCTACCTACCCTGCCCCCCACCCCTGCCCTTCTGCCCCCCAGCCCTGCCCTTCTGCCCCAAATGACTGACTTACTGGGTGAGAAGAACAGAATCACTTTCTTTTATCTGGTGGAATGCACACACACACACACACACACACACAAAGTCACTGACTTATAGAAGAACAATTCACCTTGACCTGGGAAACGCCCTGACCCCAGTTGTCATGGTGACGTTCTTAACAGCTTGTTAGTGGAATTGGTTGTAATGCTGTAAAAACACCAACTGTCACATGATCACAGGGACATCCGTGTCCATGGAAACACTTCCTGTCAGATGAAGGTTGACGTGGAAACAGGATGAACTCTTACTACTGTTTTCTTTAATTCCTGGTGGGAAACTGTTAGGGAAGGAGAGAGTGGGGAGGAGGAGGGGGGAGAGAGGGAAGGAGAGAGGAGAGTGAGAGAGAGGAGGGAGAGAAATGGTGGAGTAGAAGAGAGGGAAGAGAGAGAGAAAAGGAGAAAGAGGGAGAGAAGAAGAAAGAGAAAAAATGAGGAAGGAGAGACATTGAGGGAGAGGGGAGAGGAAAGAGAGAGGGAAAGAGAGGGATGTTGAAAAAAGGAGATGGAGGACAGTCCCTCTACTCTCTGGTCAGTAGGTAGGTGGCCTTTAGCCCAGAGCTGGTTATAACTAAGTTAACAAACTCATACACACACACACACACACACAGACACATAAACACACACACACATGCTACAAGCTAATTCCCCCACAGGCTGCTGGTCACTCTCTGCCTAATGATGCCATTTAGAGGTGTCAGACTGGAGCCAGAGGGAATCTCACACACACACAGTCACACACACACACACACACACACTCCAGTCTAAACAACAATCTTCTCCTTTATCAAGTGCCTGGCAGGATAATAGAGCACAACAGGTCACATGATCACTAAAGACGGACGCCGATCATTTAGCCTGGCTCTCGGTGGGCGCCAACCATGACTTCCTGGCATGGTGTGTGTGAGTGTGATTAACCTTTGGTCCACCTAGAGAAAGCCATCAATTACAGATCAATTAACTCAAATTACCCTTAAAAGACATCAGAAATGTATCGTTTTGGAGAACAGATATATGTTAATGTTACACCCCAAATATGTATACATGTTACCCTTTAGTAGAGACATCCAGTCAGACTGGCAGCCAGCTAGCCAGCCAGTCAGCCAGTCCTCCAGTCAGCCAGCTAGCCAGTCAGCCAGTCAATCAGTCAGCCAGCCAGCTGGAGTATGTCAGGTCCTAACAGGACATTCCTTCTGTAGTAGTGTAACCTCTCCTCTCCTCCTGATAACACTGAACCCCGACTGGGACAACTACACACACACACACACATACATACATTCAAACACACTGACACACACACATACAGACACACACACACACACACACACACAGATACGAGATAGAGAGACTGTGTGTGTTATCTGGTCACATCCCAGGGCTTTTGGTGAGCAGTTTAACAGTGGTTCTCATGGTCTCAATATCTGGTTTCAGCAGTCTCACTAGAGCCCTCCTCCTCTCCTCTCCTCTTCTCTCATCCTCTCTTCTCCTCTTCCAGTGCCACCATTATCCTTCAGCAGGAGTTCAGGGACTTGGCTTCTGCCTTCCGCATGTGTAGAGGGGAGGTTTCTGTGTGTGTGTCAGGGATATAGGTGAAGGACCAGGGATGGTTTTGGGGGCTCACACATATGTAGTCCAGATGCCAGGGAAATGTGTGTGTGGGAGGAAGGGGAGGCAAAGGGGGGTTGGGGGGGTGGGGGGGGCAATGCCATTTGACAAAAACATAAGGAGGTGCCGAGCGGGGGGGCATAGCGAACTTTCAAACTAGACTGTTCACTCTGGATTGTATGGTTGGACTCGGATAGACCTGGTTAGACCTGGTTCTGACCAGGGTTAGTTTGTTTGATATAGACTTGACTAAAACGGGGTAAAGTTGGTTAGACCAGGGTGGGACCTGGTTATAAAGAGTTAGACCTGGTCAGATTAGGTTAGACTGAGTTAGACCTAGATAGATTGAATCAGACCAGTGTTAGGCAGGATTAGATAGCAGGGTGTTTATCTTAACTGGGGGCTTAGAGGGAGCTACACTAATGCAGGGAAACTGGGCAGAGAGCGAATCACCTGACCAGAGAACACACACACACACTCACACACACACACTCACACACACACACCCTGGCTCCATGCCCTTGTCCATATTAGAGCATCATATCTGCGGACCAGCTCAGTGTTCCTCTGAACAGCCTGTAACACAGAAACAGTCCCCTTTCTGGCCTGTAACAAACAGAACTATAGTGAAACAATCCCGTAAGCTTAACACATACTCCAGGGGTTAGGTGATATCCTGTTAGAGGATGAACCAAATCCTCCATTACAACTAGTTGACACACAAACACATACACACCCATGCACCCCTCATAACACACGCGCACCCGTCCACACACACAAACATCTCACACTCACAAACACACACCCACACACAGCCCCCTATACACAAATGCACATTGCTTGCACACACGCTGCAGCCTCCCATGAACACACACACACACACACATTATCAACGTCAGCTGTTTAATTCAAGCTGTTAGAGAAGGTAGAGTGTCTGTTTCTTGTCTCGGTGAATCAGAGTCAGTTCAGTAACATGTAACTCAATAGAGATGCTCATATGTCATCTGGATAAGAAGGTTAGCTGACCAGTAATCTCTGCTCTGGGAACTACATCCCCCAGCAGCCACCAGGGCAACCAGGAACCAGGAACCCACATTGCAGCCAAATCTGGTTAACTCTTCACTGCCCCCAGGCCAAAGGCTGGGCAGCAGACAGGGTTGAGTGTGTGTGTGTGTATTGTGTGTGCATGGGCAGGAGGGGGTTAACTAAGTTAGTGTAGGGACAGTCAAGGGTCTGGCTTGTGTCACAGTGATGTCTGGTTCGACAGGGACAACCATGACGTTTCCCTGAGTTGGCCATCAAGAACACACACACCAACCTGGAGTATACATCACTGCTGCTCACCCCCCCCCCCCCCCCCCCCCCCCCATCTCTCTCTCTCTCTCTCTCTCTGGCTTTTTCTCTCGCATTGTCTACCTGTCTTACCCTCCCTCTCTGTAAATGTGTGCATGTTTGTGTGAGTGTGTCTTTGTGTGTGTGTGTGTGTGTGTGTGTGTGTGTCAGGCAGAGTGATGGTGTCAGGCCAGAGCAGTGTTCTGATCTAATTAGCAGCAGAGGCAATCAGTTCTGATTTACAGTTTCCTGCCCTCTTCCTCTCACCCCTCCGCTCCCTTCCTCACCCCCCTACTCCCCTACTCCCCTCCTCACCCCTTTTTCCCTCACCCCCCTTACCCCCTGCCACACCAGACCCTCAAATACTGTACACAAACACACACACATACACACACGCACACTATCACACGCACACTATCACACAAACACAACGGACACAAACGCATGCACACACGAACACACACTAACATGACACACACACCCTTCCCTATCAGCAGTGTTTTGTGTTCGGGCGGTCAGTTCTGACTGTAATTATCTTCCATAGCCAATCACACGCATCCTTCTGACTCCACTGACTGTGTGTGTGGGGGGGGCATGCATGTGTGTGTGTGTACGTGTGTGTGTAAGACAGCATACGTATGATATGGCACGTTCTCTCTTTTGCGTTTAAGGGGAAAATGGTTGATTTCCGAGCGGGCAGGGGCAGGGCAGCACAATGGGGTCCTTTCAGCTCCGCCACCCACGTCTGGACATGAAAGCTGGAGGTCGGGTAACCCTGGCAACCCCTGGCATGAGGACACACTGCTGCTAATGTCTACTGACTGGTAGAGAGAGAGAGAAAGAGAGGGAAAGAGAGAGAAAGAGAGAGAAAGAGAGAGAGAGACAGTGTGTGTGTGTGTGTGTGTGTGTGTGTGTGTGTGTGTGTGTGTGTGTGTGTGTGTGTGTGTGTGTGTGTGTGTGTGTGTGTGTGTGTGTGTGTGTGTGTGTGTGTGTGGTACCATGCTAGGATAGGCTTGGGTATTGATGTCTCAATGAGATAGCATTTATCTAAATTGCACCAGGCTAACAAGATAGCTGTTATCATGGCTCTATAAGGCCAACAAGATGTTGGTGTGTGTGTTTGTGTGTGTGGTCAGGAACAGGAACAAGTCCAGCTGTGCCCCTCAGGGTCCAAGTAACCCTCCCAACTGTCAGCCTTGTTAATGGGTGTGTAGGTGTGCATGTGTGTGAGTGTGTGTGTGTTCGTGTGCGTGTGCACATCCGTGCACGTGTGTTAACCAGCTGGCTAGCAGGTCAGTAGTCATGGTGATTTAGGAGGCGTGACATCAAGGGATCTAATCCCATTAGCCCCGCCCTGGCCAGACAACCCTCGCCATGGTGACCGATCAAAGCATGGGGGGGTCACCATAACGATATGGACGACTCTGGGATGTCCAGGAGATCACAGAGACGAGATAAGAGAGAGGGATGGAGAAAGGAGATAGGAGGGGGGAGAAGGGTGGATGTGATTAGTGAAAGAGATAAGAGAGAGACCACTACTTCTAGCTCCAAACCTCATTGGGAATGGTGCTGTCTGATGTGTAGGATTATAGAGATTTACCAGAATACCTGGAACCTTAAACATGTCAACACACTAATGTTAGCAAGCTATGAAGCTATGATGTGCTTCAAACACACACCAACCCTAACTACACACACTACCTCTAACCTAAACTACACACTCTCGCTCAAAACCTTTGTCCTATCACTCTAGCGTTGTCTTTATCTCTTTCACTCTCGCTTGTCAGTGAAAATAATGTAGTTATTTATAATTTGTCACACACCTCGTGTGTGTTTATGTGTGTGTGTGTGTGTGTGTATGTGTGTGAGGGGGGGGTTGGTGACACAACATGGTAACAGAACACCAAAAAGCTCTCCACATACCTGTCTACACACACCACACATGTGCATACACACAACAAAATACCCCTCATACACATACACACACACACGCCTGTCTACAAGTCTTCGTCCTGTCTGGTGTTGCTGTGACAACCTGACATCACCCTCTCCACTCTGTCACTCCCAGGTTGAGAGAGGTGTCTGCTGCTCACTGGTGTTTGAGTGTGTGTTTGAGAGGGAGAGAGAGAGATCAGAGAGAGAGAGATCAGAGAGAGAAATCAGAGAGAGAGATCAGAGAGAGAGAGAGAGATCAGAGAGAGAAATCAGAGAGAGAAGGAGAGAGAGCAGAGGGATGGGGGAACCTCAACAAGTCTAGTACTGGGACTGCCTACAAACATGGGGGATACTGGGATGGAGAAATTGATGGAGGGATGGAGGAAAAGATGATGGATAGCTGGAGAGATAAATTAAGAGATAGATAAAGGGATAGATAAAGGATGGAAAGACAAATTAGGTGCAGATAGAGGGATGGGGGATTCAGAGGAAGCAATATTAAGGGATGGAGGATTAAAGGGAGAGATAGATGGTGGGATGGAGGCTGGGTTGTGGTGCTATTATACTGCGCTGCAAGTTACCATGGAGACTGTATTCTGGCACCTTGAGTGATGGGGGAGAGATAGAGATGCTCAGGGTCTCTCTTGTCTCCTAACACTCTGCTAGGCTTCTGTCACATATGTCTGGAAGAGCTGGACTGACCGTGGATGACTGAATGGGACTGGTCGCCACCTAGCGACAATGGAGGGGATTGTCCACTGGCGAACTGGGGACATGAAGAGTGATTGTTTAGTGAGGATTTTTTTGATGTTTTTGTATGGTTCACCAAGGAAAAGGTCAGTAGAAATGCTGAGTGAATGTTGATATTTTCCTCCTAACGGGAAATGTTAGAGATTGTCTGATTATAATTGGATGATGTAGTATTTGTGAACGATTCACGTGAGCGTGCTGAGACCATCAAGGACAACGACTCGATGAAAACTCTTGACAGAACCTGCCAGAACCGCGTGCTGTCCGCCAGGATGCTCGTGCTTATTGAGGATGAACCGAGTCCACATCGCATGAGGCCAGGAAGAGTACGAGACTAACAGACACTAACACGCGCAGTTGGAGAGAACCTTGCATGCGCCATCCGAACAGGCCAAAATGCGATCAGGAATTAATTAACTTAGAGGACGCCATCCCTCTGCTCTGGTTTGTGTCTCGCGCTCACGGTCATGTACTATATCCCGGAGGCTACGGGGATGGGAAACTCGAGACCATTAAACCCGAGCCTTCATTTTCAAAATTGATTATCAAAGCCAAATTCAAATCTGCTTGCTCTTTTGAAATATGTACCTTCCATTAATTAAATATTACACTAATGGCTGTGTGTAGCCTATATAAATATATACGGGTTTGATTGCTTGATTCTTTTAACTAGGACTTATGACAGTGAGATCAGGCGAGACGACAATAAATTATTGTTATATCCTAAACAACAGAATAAACACAGAGGCTTAATTTTAGATTATGGCTTCTTTCTTGGGCCAACGAATGGTAGCCTAAATAAAACAACAGGCTAAAGGTAGGCCTATCTTTAAACTTTCACATGTAGTCTATTCATTTAGCAGACGCTTTTATCCAAAGCGACCTTGTAGAGAATACAGCAAATAATGAAGCACCAAAAGTGCGTGTTATACAACAATAACAAAACGTTTTTTTAAATATTGTTTCTATTTTCAACTATAGGCCTACCGTTTAATAGTTTTTCTCGCGTGTAATTATATGGCCCACCTTTTCATTTTTTGTTATTTACTTTGTAAACAAAATTATATTATTTTGTGTGATTCAAAGCGAATTCAATCTGAAAACAAAACTTGTTTTGAAATGCTAGGCTAAATGTTTCTGCAGCCACAGGTCTTGAAACAGACTAAAGTATGACGTCAGATAGTGAAAATATTATAGGCTACTGTTTATCATGTTCTACTTTGGATAGCACAGTAATTTATTACTAATGTACTACTACTAATTCACAAGCAACACACACACACACACACACACACACACACAAACACACGCTAGTAATTTCTTCCAAACAGAATTAACAAATCAAGCCAACTCATTATTGATATCAGGAAAACAGTCTAAAAATGTATTATTTTATCCTAGTAGACATAATTATGAATAGGGAGCTTTAAATATTGTAAAGATATTCTTACCTCCTTGTTCATGTGCTTAGGCTAAATATGATTGGCTTTTAGGCAATAATATTTATATATATTATTTTATCTAGACTAAATATTTGGTAGTTTCTTCAAAACAGTTTTTTTCTTGCAATTCTTGCCATTTATTTTATTAATATCACAATTTAATCGAGTATAAGGAAATTATACACGTTAAAAAAACGTTATTGTAGGCCTACAATTATTATTTAGACTTCTGTTACTTTTCTACAGCTGCGGGTTTCACCCGTGTGTTCGGTAACCTAGTTTTATGCTGATGAAGAGATGCAGCCCGTGACTTTTTATCAATGACTTGTTTTAAATTAATAAAAAATGCATCCATTCTGTTTTTCAGTTAGCCTACAAACTGTCAGTTTTATGAATGTCCTCAGACTTGTTTTCTGAGATTGAAGCTTACAATAAAGAAGCCCAGGATTATAGGTAAAATTCGGGCTTCATGGCTCTCAGCGTATTTTCTTTTTCAAATTTAAGGCCCTGTCTTTCTCATTGCAGTCAACGGCTTCAAATTATGGGTTGAAATTATGAATATTTCCTGTACGTCATTTAGGTGGGAATATAGATGAATGTGTGTAAAATTAGTCATATTTTCCTCTCCAGAATCTCTAAGCGACGTGTTTCGAAACGTGATTATTTACCTCTGATTGAAATAATTATGATTGAACGAATCGATAAAGACATTTCAAATCAGCCCCAGAAAAACAAACACATCATTTAGACCTCATCATCAGGCTGGAGGTGTAGTAGCTTTGATGGCGCGCGGGTTACAAATGTGTGTGTTTTGTAATTAAGCGCGCGCTCACCTCTGCCTTCTATTAACGCAGCTCTCCGGTTTTACAACGTAGTAATGTGTGAAAACACGGACGGCCCAGTGGTGACCAGAGTCAATTAGACGAGGAGCAAATCACTCGGTCCTGCACCGATAAGGAGGAAATTACCCGTAATGGCACGATTAATCACGGAGCCGTTTATGTATTTCAGTAGCCAGACCCTGGGACGTATATCATTCCCGGTTCCCCGCGAACATGGCGCTCTCATTGAAGTATTAAACAAGCAACACGTCCGCGGCTTATGTCGGTGTGTCGGCGGGACAACAAATCAGCTCAGGCCTTTATCTGAAATGCGCGCTTAAATATTCCTCACACGGATTGAAAGAGAAAGTCCAGTAATTGTTTATTTACTTGGTTTTTCTGATGATGTTCTACAGCCCACTGAACACAATTATCCATGGGAGCCTTTTCAGTGTTTACATGTTTACAAAAACCTACAATTGTCCACAGCGTGCCTTCGTTTTTGTGTGTATGTGTTTAGGCCTATATTCCACCATGTGTGTGTTTGTGAGTGTGGAGTCAAGTGTGTATGCATGTCTGTGGGTGTGTTTTGGAGTGTGGAGATTTGAGTGTGTGTGTTTGTATGGAGGTTAGAGTGGGTTTCCACAGTCCCATGGCACTATAGACATAACACATCCCTCTGACCTGGTGACTGCACCCCCCTTTCCCCCCACACACACACACACTTGAAAATGTAGTCCAGTCCTGCCCTGCCCTGGTCTCTATGCTGCCCTCAGATCAAACAGTTTGACATGGGAAAGAGTCTGGTAAAGGAAGGGGCATGTGTATGTGTGTCTGCGGCAGAGTTGAGGGTGAGTTTGTGTGTTGGGGCGTCAGTGTGTATCGCTATGCTTGTGTGTCGGGCGGCTGCAGAGTGTGTCAGTGTGGGCAGCTGTATGTGTGTGTGTGGGTTTGTTGGTGGAGAGAGGCTGTGTCTGATGTGTCTGTATGTTGGGAAGGGGGGCAGTATTTTAGCTATGGGCGTGTGTGTGTTTGTCGGGCGGTTTTAGAGCTGGCAGACAGGCCAGGGGTAGATCTAGAGGAGATAGACCGGTCAGGAGCAGACAGAAAGGTCTAAAGCAGATAGACAGGTTTAGAGAGACAGGTCTAGAGTAGATATAGACAGGTCTAGAGAGACAGGTTTAGAGAGACAGGTTTAGCCAACAGGCATAGTCTGGTACTGGTACTGACCAGTCTCTAGCATTCAGTTCCCACAGAAGTCTACCCAGGGTTGGAGAGTAGAGACAGCAGAGAGACTCCAGAGTAGAGACAGGGCTGTGGAGACAGGATAGTAGAGACATCAGACTAGAGACAGAGTATTCATGTGGAGGCAGGTGTTGCTGAAGGACCCTGGTATCCTGACACTTCCCCACAGCTGCTCCACATCTGGCAGAGTTGACGCACCCTCACTGACTCTACTGGAGGGGGTTTGGGGGTGGGGTGGGGGGGGGACTACATCGGGGCACCATGACTGTCTTTCCGGGGGGTGGGCAGGGGTGGGCTGGCAGGAGAGCGATCTGTTCTGCATGTTTTCATATTGGGTTTTTTTGCACAGGAAACTCATGTGAGCACGGGGAGAGCATGTCCCCAAAGTGGGAATCGAACCCAGGACCTTTTTTCTATGAGGCGACAGTGGGGAGAGGAGGGTTAGGTTGGACAAAGGAAGCCAGTAGAGCAAATGAGCGGGAGGAGAGATGGATGAGGTGAAGAGAGGTGAAGAGAGAGATGAGAAGGGAAGAGTGGAAAGCAGTAAGGGTGAGGACAACATGAGGACAGAGACTGAAGCATGTGTATGTGTCAGAGGTGAGGTGGTTAGGAGGTTAGGATAGGTGGCACAAACCTGGGAGGTTATAGGTCTGAACATAGGCTGGAAGCTAGAATTGGTGGCCCTGAACAAAGGCTAGGAGACTAGGAGGCAAGAATAGGAAGCATTGAACAGGGGGAATAGGATAGTAACACTGGAGCACAGACTAGGAGTCTAGCATAGGTGGCACTGAACACAGGCTGAGATGTAGACTGTTGCCTTGCCTCACTCAGAAGGCTGTACAGTGACCTCATTATCTGAGTATGGAGAGAGGCCCTGTTTGTGTGTGTGTTTGTGTGAAGGCTGCAGGAGTTGATCACAGATTTAGAATAGTTTGCCATTGTTAACAGCAGAGTAACAAATATAGCTCAATCACACATGAAGAGGGCATCAATTCAACATCACCTCGCCTTGATGTCCACACAGCCAATTTATAGAAGTCTGGACTGTTTAAATTTGGGGTAGACAGTTGAAATGGCCATCGTTGCTTTGATTATTTGTCTGTAGTACTTCTTTTCGGAAATTAAATGGGCCTACTTCATATCGTTCTCAAGACCGAGTAAACAAAATAGACAAAAGAATAGTAATGTACAAACGTCGCGCTATTGTTTTCAAAACGTTTTTTTCGCTGTATCATATATCAACACAAAGATTAATTGTCATGCTATTTCGTCTACGAAATTGTAAAAAATCGATACAACAACGGACTAGGCTATAGCTCGTGGAACAAAGTACTACGAATTGCCTTCTGCAAATAGGCCTATTTTCTTTTTCAATTTACGTAGCGATTTTTTATTTTGTTTCAAATTGTGAGTAGGCCTATAGGCAATTTGTGTATATAAATTATAAGGAAAGAAAAACAAATATTGTTAAAAAGCCTATTTATATGCAGTCTGAATTTTCGCTTTTAGTAAGCCGCAAATAGGGCTAGAGGCTATAGCCTAACTGCAAATTGGTATACAATTGTTCACACGGGCCTGTAGAAATTAGTATATAAAGGTTATATCAAGAGATTGTTTTGAGGTAGGTCTGTCTAGATGAGGTTTGAGGTCGATTTAATCCTAGATTGCAGATGCTTGGGTACCGGAAACAATCACCCAAACGCGGCATTTCTACCGATGGCGTCTGGTTTATAGCGGCTTTATGAAAGATGACACGACAGACAGACGGGACCGGCTTGGTCTATCACAGTCTGAGGAGTAGAAGCCGTTTTCATGTTTAATGCTTCTCAAATTCAGATAGGCTAACTTTCGAATGATATTTATGCGCACTATAACCGGTTTTATTCTCTAAACGGTCAGCCTCACCTTCGACAATTTCCCCTTTCCTTTCGTAATAAAAACATTAAATAGAGCTATAGGTCGGCCTTGGCGGGGCCCATGTGCGTGGGGGTGTCGCGAGAGATGTGCCGAGGTCGAGGATATAAACGTTATCGGCGTGCGTCTTAGATCAGATTCTGTCCTGACAAGACCCGGGGATTCAAACATAAAAACTGTTTATCTAAAACAGTAATCAGGGCATGCCAAAGCTCTCTGCCAAACCACTCTGAGAGGATGGACTAGTTGATTGTCATGTTAATTAAGAACTATTTTCAGACTTCAAACCCAGCAGATATGGACAATAAAAACGTCAATATTCTTTAATCGTAAATTTTTATATAATACTATAAGGATGAAAAAAAAATGAACGAAGACCAAATATCCTATTACCTTTGAAGAGGTAAGCTATTTGGATTTTGGCTGGGGCCTGGGAGGTGCGGTTAGGGCTGGTCTCGAGAGCATCACCAACCTTTTGGCATCTGCTTGACATTTGGACTCGCGCGGGGGTGCCTCGCGTGAGTTACCCCCGTTAAGACGCCTAAGCAACCAACATTTTCAATATCCCAGGCTGGGGCGGTTATGGCGCTGCCATGGCCAAATAATGAAATGAGACGCAAGCGGGGCAGTTAAATTGATTTTGGGTCATGATGTCAGGAATGATACTGGCGAGGGGCCGAGATTCCCACCGTGTTTCAGATTACCATAATGGTTCCAGCATGAGACGGTTTGGAGATGATGGCCTGTTCACCGGAGAGGGTGCAGTCACCATTCACAGGCCCACTTCGTCCATTCCTTTATCCGGACTATATCTGTTTTGTATTTTTCTTGACCTATTTGTTTTTATATATGCAAAACTATTATTTCAGTAAAACTATGTTTTTATTATAATGTTTTAAATTAGGCTTTAATAGACTCAATAATATTGTCTCCATTTGTATCGAAATAGACCAATATTATACTACTCAATCAGATTATCCTATAGGCCTAGTTATTTATGAGCTAGGTTATATTCATTTTTCGAGAGAGTTTTGGAAAATATAAGGTAGTTTACTGTATTTTTTTAAATTGTAACCCACAGTAATAATGATTATAATTATGATGTTTCGTTGTCTAGGCAATTTATTACCTTTATAGCGTGTTTAAAATCCAGAGTTCTCCCGCACTCACCCGTGGCCGGCACGGGGAGGCTGGCGTCTCCGTGGCTATACCCGCCCCGCAGGTCACCATGTTGACAAACTGCAGAATGTGGCAGAACGTAAGGACGTCATCAATCATGTCAAATTACGGCCGGCCCCGGTGTCAGCCACAACGAACCAAATGCCGTTACCTGGATAAACACGCGCAACTGATGGAAACGCAGGGCTGTTCATTAGTGGCGGGAAACGGCCTCTGCTGATGGACGAACATCAGCAGAGCACTCAGAAAATTATGAACTGATGTGTGGTTTGATTATCAAAATATGTGGTCTAATAGGCCTAACAGAAGGTCAGGTTTGAGCGTGGCGACCGAGGCCTTCCGTGTGCGCTATGGAATTGCGCGTGACGTGATGTGGGTTACTAAAGTGGACCATGGTCTCATAATGTTGGCCTGTTGTTGTTCTATCAAAGTAGTTCCAAACCTCTGCTTTTTAAAATCTGGTCTCCCTTTGGTCTTTTGTAGTAATGAAGCTTCCTGCTCCTCTCTCTCTCTTTCTCTTTCTCTTTCTCTCTCCCTCTCTCTCTCTCTCTCTCTCTCTCTCTCTCTCTCTCTCTCTCTCTCTCTCTCTCTCTCTCTCTCTCTCTCTCTCTCTCTCTCTCTCTCTCTCTCTCTCTCTCTCAGCCCAGCATGTGTGTTTATGTGCTTGTATGCATGTGCATGGCCGTGTGTGCTTCTTGTGTGTGTGATATCCTTGACAGCCTCTCCGATGCTCTCTCTTTTCATTTTCAGCACATAAAACACATGCAGTCAGGGTCAGAGGTCATGTTGTGTCTGAAGAACATTCACCTCCCTCTCCTCCTCTTTCCTCTCCCCTGCTCCTTCTTTTAAACTCCTGTCCCAGGAGGAGACCATGACTGTGAACGTCCCAATTCATATCCTCTTACTCTTCATCCTTACATTCCTTCTCTCCTTTCTATTCTCTCATTTTTATTTCCTTCCTCACCTTAGCTCTCCTCCTGTCCCTCGCTGCCTGCCAGTAGGAAACCATGGAGACCATGGAGAGAGACCACGGAGAGAGACCTTAACCACAGAGTGGAAGGATCAACCATGGTGGATACCATCAGCAAAAAAAGCAGTGATCCAAATACCTTTATTACTTTTTACTCATTTAGCAGACTATTATCTAAAGATAAATTTGGACACTTCAACACAACTGTATGAAGGAAAGTCCTCTGTTATGGGCTGCAGGATGCAGGGTTGTCTAGGGTTAGTCGGGGAGGAACAGACAGCAGACTCCAGATCAGTTTTCTCCAGGTTTATTTGTATACAATCTAGTAGTGGCAGCTGAGCTATGGACATGGTTAACAGGATTTGGTTTTAGCTCATCTGTTTTAAATCAAACTAATAAAACATTGAGTATCCTACAAACAATCATAAACAAACAACTTGTGGGGTAAACAAACAAGTAAATCATGTGAATGAACAATTAATTGTTGTTAAACTAGACTTCATGACCGTTTTATAAATATAACAATAATATTAATAATCTCAAAGTTTAATTCATGTAGGTATCGGAGTCTGCCAGAAGGCATGTGCGTACATGTGCATCTACACACAGATGTTCAGGATACCAAGATCCTACCAGTGCAACAAACAGTCTTACAGTGAGGGAGAGGGGGAAATACTTGTTATAAAACTTCAAAGAAAAAGCATACGCTTATAAATCTCTATCCTTAAATATATACATGATGTGCAAATAAAACCAAATCAGGGTTTGAATCATTGGAGACATGGATTCTGTCTTCTTTTCAGATCCCAGAGTCAGTTCTGTCTTCACGCCACAGGCAAGACTGTTGGCACTCTGCCTAGCAACAACCAGACAGTGTAGCCTTGACAACAGACAGGACACACATACACAGTGGTTCAGCTTGATACTGCTTCTCCTCAGTCAGTTCAGGATGCAAACACACAAACGACAAACTAAACACCACTGGATTGAAAATATGACTTCTTTGGGGAAAAGTAAAAAAAACAAAACAAATAATAATAATTTGGGACCATATCCTGAATTAACTGAATGTGAAGTGATTCATCCCCTTGAGGTTGGTGTAGAACCAATCTGGGTCAATTACAATTTGCAGTCAAATATTTGACAGTGCACTTGACTGATCTTACCCTGCAATGGTCCACAACCTAACTGTGAGGCAAGTCAAACACACCTCTTGCTCCAAATACTTCCATCTAACTGACCCAGGTGTGGTGTGGGAAGGGACCATGGGGAGGAGCTTTCTGTGGAGAGGGTAGGCGGTGGGAGGCTGGACAACCATAACAAAATCCTGAGTTAAAGTGCTCAGTTGTTGATCAATACCTCTTCTAGCCATGCTATCAGCATGCAGACAGAGACACGGATGGTGCCAGACAGTGCTGCTAGCTTGCCTAGCTGGGTCAAGGCTGCTAGCTTGCTAACCTAGTAGAGATAGTGGAGCAGCTGCTACAGTAGTTTGCCTAGCCAGAAGAGTGGAGGGGTTGCTAGCTAGCTTAGCCTGGACAGTGGAGAGGCTGGTAAAGTAGCTAATCTAGCCAGGACAGTAGATAGGCTAATAGCTTCTAGCTAGCTTAGCCAGGAGAGTATTGGAGAGGCCGACAGTTGACAGGTGTGGTGCGAGGACAGGCCCTTCTCTTGGTTAAGCTGGATGCTGTTGGTCATGTGGTTATGCTACTAGAGAGTGTCCATCCTGCTGCAAACTTCTGAGTCCTCCCCCTATGGAAGACCATTGCTTGTGTCGCCGTGTTCCGACCAGCGCTACTATTGGTTAGAATCTTCAGGAAAGGTTAGCCTTCAGTTCAATCCTCCCAGTGTCAGTGCAGTCAAAGGCTCCTCCTATTGGACGGCTGAGTGGCAGTGGGGGGCGGTGCTAGGCAGCCACATGGCCAATGAGATAGATGTTGTCGTAGAGATGGCCTACGAAGTCCTCACTTATGTTATGTGCCGCTCGGCGCGTATTCCTGATGAACTCCCTCTTAGACATCTTGTTCTTGACGTGGGGGCTGGTCAGGTCTATGGACAACAGGATGAGGGAGTAGCACAGCACGTACACTGCATCTGGGAGGGTGGGGGTGGGGGGGGGGCGAGAGAGATTTCCAAGTTAAAAGTTGGGCTCTGAGGGGGATTAGTCACAAATCAACAGACTCCAGTACTAAGCCTAGGGATTGGCTGAACATGGGCAGCCAGCAATGTTAAGCCCTGGTCAGTGCTGGCCTCCTTCAGAACTACACATGACCTCCCTCAGAACTCCCAATTCCCTGAAGTACTTACCAGGGCTGAGGCCCAGGTCCCTGACCAGGCCGGGGTTGCAGGCGCAGAAGCGTTGGGAGAACTTGGTGATGAGGGTCTCCAGGTACTCTCCTCTCTCCTCGGGTGCGTGTATGTGCCGGAAGAACTCTCTCAGTGCGTTGGGGAGGAACTGGTTACTGAAGTTATGGAGCTTCACCAGCTCATCCAACACATCTCTCCTAAGGGAGGACACACACACACATTATCAATCACAGATATTTGTTCTCCAGTCTAGCAGCATATTTTACCACAGTAAACATCACCACCACCACCACCATCGTCTTCATCACCAACATACCTCTGGTCGAGGTAGATGCGCAGCATCTTCCAGTTGAGTCTGCGAGTGTAGAAGATGAACTTGGCCAGCTCTGTGGGGTGGTCGGTCAGGATAGCTTTAGACATGAAGTAGTGGATGCCCTGTAGAGAGGAACACACACACACACACATAAACACACACAGTTAAAGCCAGAGAGAGAGCAGGCCCACCCCTTGCAGAGCTATCGTGTTTCCGTTAAGTGGAAGGAGTGTAGTAGCAGTAATCCTGCAGATGAACACACTGGTAGCCCCTAGCCCTGACCCCTGACCCCTAACCCAAGACCTGTGTGTATGGGGTGTGTGTGTGAGAGAGATAGCAAGCTAACTCCTGAGAGTCATGGTAAAGGTAAGTGTGTAAGTGTATGTGTGTAGGCAAGGCATGTATATGAGTGTGCTACCTCCTGAGGGTCATGGTTGAAGGTGAGGCTTCCCTCGTCTAGCTGCAGGAACAGTCTCCTGTAGGAGAAGCCAGCAGGCAGCCTTCTGTTGTAGATGGAACAGTGCCCCCAGGTGGACTTACACAGACTAGCAGGACAGAGACGTAAAGGATTTAATTACATTTACATTTACAATTTATTCATTTAGCAGACGCTTTTATCCAAAGCGACTTCCAAGAGAGAGCTTTACAAAGTGCATAGGTCACTGATCATAACAACAAGATAGCCACAAAAACATTGCGAGTAGCCAAAACATGAAGCACACATTATGAACAACCAAAGTAAGTGCCAAAGGGAAGAACCATAAGAGCATGTAGTTAAACAAGTTACAATTAAACAACATGAACCGCTATAAGTGCAAGTGTACCTGTGGAAAAAACAAGCAACAATAATAAAAACAATATATCACAGCGAGTACAAACATTTTAAATCAGTTACCACTAACCACAAGAGCAACAAGTCTCTAAGCAAGAGTCATTGTGATCCTTGAGGAAACTAACATCGGGTCAAGCGAACCATTCCTAAGTACCGTTGTACTCCCGGAACAAGTGCATCTTGAGCCTTTTCTTGAAGGTGGAGAGACAGTCAGTGTCTCTGATGGAGGTGGGGAGTAGATTCCACCACTGGGGGGCCAGACAGGAGATGAGCTTGTGTTGGGACCGGGCGGTCTTGAGCGGTGGGACCACCAGGCGGTTGTCTGAAGAAGACCGTAGGTGACGGGTGGGGGTGTAAGGCTGCAGGAGAGACTTGATGTAGACGGGTGCAGTCCCGTTCACTGCTCGGAAGGTCAGTACCAGGGTCTTGAATCTGATACGGGCCATGATAGGTAGCCAGTGGAGAGAGATGAGGAGCGGGGTAACATGGGAGCATCTGGGTAGATTGGAGACCAGGCGGGCCGCTGCGTTCTGAATCCTCTGAAGAGGGCGGGTTGCACATGCTGGGAGACCAGCGAGCAGCGAGTTGCAATAGTCCAACTTGGAGAGGACAAGTGCTTGGACTAGCAGCTGGGTGGAGTGCTCAGACAGGTACCTCCTGATCTTCAGGATGTTGTAGAGGGTGAATCTACACGACCGGGAGACTGCAGCAATGTGGGCCGTGAGGGAGAGCTCGTCGTCCATGGTAACCCCAAGGTTCCTGAAAGAGGATGAAGGGGTCACCGTCGCAGATACCAGGGTGATTGAGAGATCGTGGGAGATGGAGGGTTTAGCCGGGATGATGAGAAGTTCTGTTTTGGCGAGGTTCAGCTGGAGGTGGTGCTCGGTCATCCAGGCGGAGATGTCTGTGAGGCAGGCCTCAATCCTAGCTGAGATCCCCGGATCGGTTAATTGGAATACATAAACAAATCGATCGATAGAGGTGACTGGTAGTACTTTAGCAGTATTTTGGTACTGCTGCAGTAGTATTTGTTGTGGCCCAGGCCTGGTAGTAAGTCAAAGTCAAATGCACTGAGTAGGGTAGCGTCATCAGGATAGTGAAATTCTTATGACCTCGCAAGCCACATCTACAAAGAAGCAACAACAACAACAAAAAATATCACTATAAAAAGTAATCATACTCACCCCTGCCACAGGTACTCGTCGTGGCCCAGGCCCTGCCAAACGCAGGAAGCCAGGCAGAGGTCAGTGGGGTTCAGGTAGGACAGGATGGTGATGCCCAGCTCTGGGGGCAGCATCTCCAGGTCTATGAAGCTGCCATGCTCTCTGCCCCCCCGTCCTGCACGTGCCCGTAGGAGGTGGTAGATATCTGTCCCTGGACCCTGGGGAGGGAAGGAGCAGAGACAACCTCAGTTTGATAACAGTAGGTATGGGTGATAGGTGGGTGGGGGGTGGGATGAATAGTACACAATGTTGGGTGACTGAGATGTTATCATGTTGATATGATACACATGTATCTGTCACACTGGAAGTGAAGTCCTAAATGTTGTGTATAAGGGTTGGCGGTCTCCGTGGAGACCAGGAGCATCCATGCTGCACTTGTACCTGGCAGTGAGGGCTCCTTCGAGATGCGTGGTGGGGCAGGGGGCCATCAGGGGGGTCAAGCATCGCTCCTTCTCCTCTGGAGCGGAAAAGATGCTCTGCGTACTCCTCCTGCAGCTCCTGCTGCTCCCCAGGGGGGAGTCTCCACAGAGCCTGACCCATCTACACACACACACACACACACACACACACACACAGACAGACAGACAGAGATAGACTTATACCATACTAATACTGAGGCTTATACTCTGAGGGCAACCTAACAGGGGAATCCCCTGAATCAGTGCTGACCTAAAGCAGCCAATGATTATGTCCTCTGTCAGGAGTTCTTCCTGATTGTGAACCAATAGCGTGATGGCAGCTGATGCTATCTGGGGCCTGATAGCAGAGCCAACCTGCTGAGACACATGGACTGTGACAACTCACAGAAAACACACAACACCGGGTTCCTAACTGGTCAGTCTTGGGTTTTGAGGCCTGCTATAATACCAAACTCTGGACTTTATACTTAAGAGAGTGTGTGTCTGTAAGTTCCATGTCCTACAAAAGCTAATATCCTGCTGATCTGGTCAAATCTGATTTTGCTGGCTGGCTGGATGACTGGCTGCACCTGCTCATTGTTCAAAGCAAGGTGTTTTATTATCACTGGCCCTGACAAGTCTACAGACCATACCAGCTCTACAACATTCCCCTGAATAAACTGCAGCCAATGCACACTTTCTTGCATCTAACAACTAAGGGGTGTGTGTTGCCCTACAATGGAATGCATGGAATCATAACTAGCTAGATTAGCACAACTTTAAACTGATTGACAAAGTAGGGACGCAGAAGGCTATGCTAGCTGACTCCACAAAGACTGCCTGACATCAACACAATCTCCTGAGACTGAATATGCCCAACCAGGCAGAGCACTAATGCATTCTCCACGAACATCAGAGGACGTTTGTGTAACAGGATAAACATGAGATCCATGATCTTATAGCAGATGTCAACAAACGTCAACATTAAGTTATGTTCAATAGTCGGTGATAATTTACATATCATGCTCGGTTGAACTGAACTCCTCTCCTTTCGTCAGCTCCATTGGTCTAAATCCGTGTTAGGGCCATTCACGCAGAACGGCCATTGGTTGAAGTTGTTGTCATTCACAAACTATTGTTTTCATTGCTTACGATAGATTCCTTGATCCACATATTGACCCTACCTGAGTTTGACGGAATGATTCGACCGCCGCCGCGACTTGCGCCGTGGTTAGAACGTCAACAGCTTCGGTTGGAATAAATGCGCTCGTTCTATCTGTTGCCAGAAACTCTCATCTCCCTTGAAATCGCACCGAAATATAATATAGTCCCGCTGTCCAAGAGAAAAACTCCACTCAGTCAAGCACACAACACAGCTAATCCTCCCATCACTCAAGCAGTTAACTCCCTCCTTTCTACTCTCACCCGCATTCCCTGCTGTTCAGTTTGACGTGTGTTGTTATTGAATCAAGTAACTCCGTCTGTAAAATATGAATAGCACATACGACATAAATAAATATAGTTATCTTAATGACAGATCCTAAATATCCATCAGTTTATCTAATGACGACTTAGCTGAGTATATTTCTTTGTGAAATATGCAAGCTTCATTCACGATTTAATACTCTAATATGAGAAGACGCAACTTGCGTTGCAATGAATGTACGTATCTCAATACAAGTATGTGTTCTTGTGACTACATGCCATGGCAACCAATGGCGGCGACGTCTGTTCATTACCCGGCAAAAACAAAACGACAGTCTGAAAACCCAGGAAGTATGTCTGTGTCTAAATAGCTAGGTTGCTAACGTAACACTCACCCGTCTTAAAGTACAGTAGAAGCTGAATACCGTGTAATAATTCAGAAAAATGTCAGTGTAGCTATAAAAGTGATACAATGATGTCTACCGGTGATCTGAAAGGGTGTCTTCGCAAACTAGATACTCAGTTGCGAGCCGTGAAGTATCCACGGGACGTTGACTACAACGGGTAAGTAGCTAACCCGACGTTACGTTAGCTAGCTAGTACGGTAGTAGGCTAGACTAGCAATGTCGGTCAGACCGACATGTTATACGCAATTAAAACCATTGGGAGCTTTAGCTAGAAGCACTGGTCCCGCGAAATGTTAAACATTACAAACTGATTGCGCAGGTTGGCGAAAGGAGACGCGTCATCTTGTCTGCCCATAGTGAGCTACGTGTTCACCTCCTTCTCTCCGCTTCTGGTCGAACAGCTCGTGGGGTTAGGGGTCGAACTGACCGGGAAGAGCGACCTGCGGTTTACAGAGACCGTCTACAAGGTACACGCGCCACCTGAGTCTCACACCCTACACTCAATTATAGACAATCTATACGTTAAACACCACCTGTCTTCCTCCTGCATTGGGGGGGTGTTAGCGCAGCATATGTAGGTTTCATCTCCTCACCGACACATGTGGATAGCAAGATGTTTGTGTAGTTGTAATTTAGATCAGGCTATGCTAGCCTTTTGACAGCATCAGTTGTGTTGCTGACAGAGAAATTGTGTGCAGCTGGTGAAGTCAGCCTGGAATGTCCTTGGCCTGCTCCTGTCTCTCCAAGCCTGACTGATACTGGTGTGAACAGAAGAACTTACTTATGTGGCAACATAAAAACACACAGGTTCTAAGGGACTAGTTTCAATTATACCCTGTCTCTAGGTGCTGAGGGACCAGTTCCATTATAAACCAAGCCTGACTAAGCAGCAGTTCCTGGCGTTTGGATTCTCTGAGAGGAAGGTGTGTTTGCTGTGTGACATCATCAGCCTCGTCCTCCAGAGACACAGAGAGCTTCATAAGGCCAGCTCCAAGGTATGCCCTGGTCTTCTCAGGATCCTGTTATGTGTGGCATTTGCATGTTCCATGTGTTTAACTTGTGTGTGTTTCAGCCCAAGAGCAGGCCAGCGTTCCAAACAGTGAGGCCATTATCAATGGAAGGTGCTTCCAGACAGGCCTCTTCCAACAGGCCTACTGACTCGACAGTACGCCCCTCTCTCACAATCATACATAATCACACTCACCTGACATGTGCACACTCACTTTACAAACACACAGACAAACAAACCAACCACCCTTACACACACTCGCAAACACTCAGACATTGGTTATCTCTCTCTCTCAGTCTTCTGATTGGCCACTGGTTCAGTGCCACATTGGAGGCGCTGCCCTGACCCCCGCCCCCCTACCCTTAGATGAGTTGGATGAGGATGAGGAACAGTTCTATAACACAGCTCCCAGAGACTGTCTTAGGGTAAGACCTAACACTGACTACACACACACACATATAAACACACATACACACACATATACACACATTCCCTCGGTCTGTTAAGTGTGTGTGTGTTTATCTGTTTAGGAGGAAGAGGGGAGGCTTGCAGCTGTGGAGGCCCAGCTGGGGCAGTGTCTGGCTGTGTTGGAAAGGCTGGCTGCCCTGGAGGCTCGTCTAGAACTCATGGAGAGACAGAGAGAGGAAAAGGAGAGAGAAAAGAAAGAGGAGGAGGGGAAGAGGGGAACCATCACTATTGACAGACAGAGCTGGATAAACCTGGAGAGCAGAGTTCTTCTGTTGGAGACTAAACTGGAGCTTGCTCTGGTAGGTGTGTGTGTGTGCACATGTGCTCCAAGCGCCTATGAGCCTATAGGCAGTGAGAAGTAAAGCAGGTGTTGAGCAGATTATGTCATCAGAGTTTCTTCCTCACTGTGTGTTAACTAGTTCCAGATGCACTCGGGGATAGCTGGAGGGTATGTTGTCTGTCTTCTCTCTTCTCCTAATCCATGATCTCTCTGATCATCCAGAAAGACTCCTCATTGGTCACTAGAGGAGGAAGTGATGCCATGGCATGTGCAGTGAGATCTGCATCCTCAGGTATGATTGAACCAGAACTTGACCTTACCAAGGACCAGACCCAAGTCCAGCACCAGACCCATGATCAAGTGATTAAGCACAGCTCAGACCCTGAGCCCCCCCTGTTCTCCAGTCCCACTGGCCAGCAAGAGAACCTCCAGGAGAGACTGGATAGGATCAAAAACATGTAGGCACACACACTCAGTCAGGTTTATAGACAGAGGAGCCAATTGCTGCCGGTCTGACTGTTCTATCTTTGCAGGATGAAAGATACATGCAGCCTGCTGAACATCGTGGAACCCTGTATATAAACACCCAGGTTCCTGCTGAAGAACATGGAACCCTGTATATAAACACCCAGGTTCCTGCTGAAGAACATGGAACCCTGTACATAAACACCTAGGTTCCTGCTGAATATTGTGTTATCCTATAAATTAACACCCAGGTTCCATACTGAAGAACATGCCTATGTGTACTCTCCCCGATCCTCATCTGATCCATGAGACGGACAGGGAGGACTCACCCATGTGAAGTCACATATTAACCACAGTCTTTGTTTTTAATGGAATTATGTAAATAATGCTTTGATAAAAATATCAAGCTTTAAAAGTATTAATACTTATCTGTGTTGTGTGTTTGACCAACAGGTGGTGCCAGCGCACCTCTGCTGCTCCTATTATGTTGTTTACCTCTAGTGGACACTTCTGGGCACTGCACAGGCCACACTGACAAACAATAACAATGTACTGTGTGTCTGCCAAGACGCTCTTAACTTTATCTTTTTTTGTCCTTCCTCCACTGAGCTAGCCTGTGATACTCCTAGCTGTGCTGCAACTGTTTCCAGATGTGTGTGTGTGTGTGTGCATTCAGATGTTTTAGTAGAGCAATAAAGTCTTTAATCTCCCCCAGCTCTGCTGACTTGTTTCACTTGGCGAGTCCCCATTCAGGCTCTCTCGCTCTCTTTCTGTCTCTCTCTCTGTGTCTCTGTCTGTCTCTCTCTCTCTCATATACATACACACACACAGAACCAAAGCTGTGGGAACAAACATCTGTGGTCTGTGACCTAGCCTGTAGGTTTTAAACTTGAGTTTAGAATGATTTGTGAAATAAATATATAGTTTGAGGCATGGTTCTCTTTTCCCCATGTATGGCCAATATGCTGGGTGTGTGTAAAATGTCATCGTTTGAGTATAGATACCTCATAGTTTATGCATGTGTACACTTTCATAAAGTACTGTAAACAATGTGTTGTGTGTGTTATGGATCCCATTCCCCCCATAGAGGGCTCCAGACCGCACAAAGGCCAGATATCTGTCTCCAGCTGTTTAGTTGAAAGAAAATGTGGGCCGATCACAGTGTAAAAACGAATCCCCAAAACAGATCTGAAACTCGTGTTCGAGTGCAGATTGAGCCTTTTTTTACGAGGTTTAAAGATCCTGTAGAGTGGAATTGAAAACGAGTTTAAGTTCACCACACCACAGAAGAATGTGTTATTAACTACCCACTAAGTTATTAACTACCCTAAATCCACATTTGCGACAAAGTTTTCGCGCTTTGCACATGCTTTCAGGAACTCATTTCACACGTATGTAATGTACTGAGAAGCAAATCATTTGCTTTACAGCATCTTTAAAGTAGTTGAGAATACCCTTCAGTTGTAGTGGACCAGTGTTGGGTAGTAACGCGTTACCCGACGCGATACGCGGTACTAACGCGTCCAAAACAGTAATCATACAGTTATTAATCCAAGTAACGTTGCGTTTCTACGTTAAAATAATTTTTTTGTCTAAGGTAGGCCATCTCATGATCACGTTTAGCACAGGAGGCCGGGCAGGTCACGTCGGATAGCCTACTAGCCAAAAAGGTAAAGGATGGAGGATGTGGGAGAATAAGAGAGGCATACTTTCCACAGCTGGAAGTATTGTCATTATTTTGAGTTTGTTTCAGTCAAAGATGCAAATAATTGTCGTCCGTTGTAAACTTTGTGCGAGTAGCAAAACACTTTCAACCACGAAAAATATAACATCTAATTTATTGAAGCATCTGATAGCCTACGGCAGCACAGCAATGTCTGATAAAAGGTTCGAGAAGCTTCTGATATAATCATTATTTCACTTCTGAACATTAGGACCTTGCTTAATGTCAGTGCAAAGTCCTCCTGTAAGGTTAATTATTGTTCCAATAAAGTGGATCCAGTTCTAAAAGGAGCTGGCATATGTACAGGTTATGTCCCTTTTTCGGAAGGAAGGGGTAGCGCAGGCCTGCCAACTTTTCCAAAAACCTTGGCGTGAGATTTGGTATGTAACGAGTAATGTAACTAATTAATTTTGATACCAAGTAATAAGTAATTGTATTACTTTTTAAAGGAGTAATAAGTAAATAGGAACATTACATTTCCTGAGTAACTTGCCCAACACTGTAGTGAACACATTAAGACCAATTCAGTGTTCACCACACTGTTCGAAGGAGACAAGAAGAAAGCGGGGAAGACTATCTTCGTGCGTGGAGGGAGGTATGGCCGTGCATCTATCTACATACCAATCTTAACAACCTAGCAATGCATATTTGAGCTCCTGCGTGGTTACATCAGATAACAGAGCCAATGAGAAATCTACAAGAGAGTACCATTTTCTCTTATATAATTACATTTTGACACATTTGCAAATGTTCTGAACCAATTTATTATATAATTCATTTAATTTAACTATGGAACTAGGGGAAGGGTCACTGTATGATCTGGCGCTGCAGGCTGCAGCAAACAGGCGATCATCCAGCCACAACTTCCTGTTAAGCTTAATTTATACTTCGGTCGCGGACACTTTTGAAATGGTCGCCGACGAAAAAAAAAAAGTGTCGCTCAGGCTGCTGCATTTATACTTCGGAATACAGTCGCCTGTGCTCAAGGTTGGCGTGACGTAAACAGAATCATTTTACCGTTACATTCATAGCTATGGTTACGTTGTTAACGCTTTGTAGCCTAGGTGATCAATCGGAAAAACTGACAATTTTAATTTTTCACTATGTGACGACATCCGCGCCAGTAGAAATTTCTCCTGGTAGGCGACACTTTTAAGCGACGGTTAAAAGTGTCGACCGAGACGTCATTTCTGTCGGCGACCTTTTCAAAAGTGTCTGCGACCTAATTATAAATTGGGCTTTAGGTGTTTTGGGTCTGGCACCATGTTCACCAGACAGGGAGTGTGACACGAACATTCCATTGGTCTGTAGACAGGCTGCTGAAACCTGTCACCTCTATGCCACCTTGAAGTGGGACACCTTGAAGTGGGACACCCTGGTGACGCGTCAGTCCAGAAAGCATCGATTAACTCCATTGAGGTGTGAAATGTGAGCTGAGAGCAACATCACTAACATCACTCTACACTGAATTATTACCGTAAGTAATTCACTTTTAAGGAAATGTTTTTGTAAATGTGTTCTAGAACAAACAACCACTTCTGTAATCTGTTGACACGAAAATGTCTCGTAAGTGTGTGGTCTTCCGCAAACCATTGCTTTGAGATTTGAGGAAGTCAAGAAAAATTAATAATAGTAATTTAGCTTTATCAGCTCTGTGCATGTGCTGTAGCATCTGCCTAAAGTGCACCATTCTGTCATCCGAGTGTTGGATGTGTTGAGAGTGTGGTGGTTTCATCCATCTCCTCTTCTGCCCCTCACTCCTTCCTCTCCTCTTTCATTTCCCTCCTTCTCCTCCACCTCCTCTTCCTCCTCGCCCTTCTCCCACTGTAACTGGTTGGACCGGAACATGGCAGACAATCACAACAACTGACATCTGCCAATAGGTTAAGCGACAGCAGCAGACAACTGGAGATGGAGTTTGCTCGCTCTCTCTCTCTCACACACACACATTGT
Source organism: Osmerus mordax (assembly GCF_038355195.1). Taxonomy (NCBI): domain Eukaryota; kingdom Metazoa; phylum Chordata; class Actinopteri; order Osmeriformes; family Osmeridae; genus Osmerus; species Osmerus mordax. The sequence continues at coordinate 13,779,984 of NC_090063.1, read as the reverse complement.
CACAAGACCCAGTTGGCTCAGGTCCCACAGACCCCTGTGAGATCATGGCCGGTCAGAGTTGTTTATATTACTCTGCAGATAAAGCGGTGTGGACCCACACACACAAAGCCCTTCTTTTCTGTCTGTTTCTGCCAAACATAAGTGTATGTACACAATTCCACAGCTTGGTTGATGCTAGGTTATAATGTGCCTCCCCAACCCTGCCCCCTAAGATTTTAAGATGTCATTGTGACGGGTATGTAACAGACGTGGTCTTGCAAGTTCCGGACCGAGTTTTCCGGACCGTGTTCATCCTTCACCGAGGATCGAACACGCCATCTCTGACTTCCCAAGCGCCACCACTACCAGCTACGCCAAAGAAAAGCTAGCTATTCAATGACGCAGGTGGCCTGTTACATACTTGAGGAGTGAGTTTCACCGATTCACACCGGCTACATCAGCCTGTCAATCACATCCCAAAGAATGATGAGGTCATCCGAGTTCTCAGCCACAATGCTGGGAAAGTTTACCACTATGCAGATATGGCACACTGATTGTCTGCATGTGTACATTTGTGACGCTGATCCTGTTCAGCCCATGGGAACTATAGTGTGTGTGTGTAGTGAGAAGAGGGTGTGTTGACTAACTGCCTCAGTGAATATTTACCTAACAGATTAAACTTCCCTGACCTTCCGTCAGAAAACCTCGACAACAGCTTAACTCTTTCTGCCACACGGTGTGTGTGTGTGTGTCTGAGCTCAGTTGTCAGTGCTGGTAATTACATGGCTTTGCACTCTTGCTCCACTGTGTAATCAGCCACAATCAGAATCAAGAGGAAGAGACAGACGGAAAGAAGGGGTAGTGTGTGTCTGTGTCATAGTTTCATGTCACACACCAGTCTAGTAATAGTCCTGTTGCAATATGCCACTTCCTCCTCCTTATCACAATCTTGTATTCCTTCTTCTCCCTAAGCTGACACACACAAAAATGTTACCCACCTTGAATATGCACCACCTTCAGCTACTAGACACAAGAAAACACAGAGAAATGACAGTTCATGCTAGTTTATTTTTTGGGACTAAAACAGATAAGTATATATAATTACACATATATACAGGGGCAAACACTGCTTTATAAGATTTTAAAAGAAGTTCTGTACATTTTAAGATGTAAAAACCACAAACAACATGATAACCAGTCGAGCCAGAATATGATCCTGCTGGTCCAATCAAATGGAAGGATTCAATAATTGCAGCCGTCTCCATGTGCGTATGAAGGAAGATTAAGCAATGCTGCGTGTTGGCTGTTGGTCTAAGAGCATACTAACTCTTCTTCATGGTTGATATTAGTGCCATCCTGAACTTCCTGCCTGTGTACTGGCGCTGCATTGTGTGCCTGACAGCAGTAACCCAAGGGGCAGTCATCTGGCGAGACGGGGGTGGGTGAATGCATTCAGGCTGACAGGGGCTCGTAGGTGTGGTAGTGGATCCCTTTAGAACAGGTGATCTTCATCACTGCTCCATTCAGCCTGCTGTCTGTGATCATCATCATCATCCCCTCAGCCACCAGAGATGGTCTGGAGGGGGTGGGAGGGTACATATGTTTATAGATAAGAATGAAGGTGATCACAGCTTCATTCATTCATGGTCCAAACAAACGCTCCACTCTCCTCTCCACCCATTTCTCTCCTTCCCTTTCATGTTTACTTACGTCAGGACTCCAAACTTGCGCATGCGGTGTTTGAAGTCATCTTTGAACTTGACAAACTTGCCCATGTTTTCCTCCAGTTCTACAGAATGGAGCAGGGGTGTGTCCACAAAGGCTGGGCACAGAGTGTTGATCCTCACCCCATAGTCACCATGTTCTGAGGCGTCCTAACACACACACACACACACACACAGAGGCATGTCCAGACATGTGTCTGTTTAGGAACTTGAGAGACGAGCATGCGTGTGTGTGTGTGTGTCTCACCGCCATTGCTCTGGAGAAGCCTATGACTCCATGCTTGGTGGCTGTGTAAACAGGCTGGTGAGGGGAGTGGAAGAATGCTAGGGAGAGGGGGAAACCAAAAGGGAAGGGTTACTGGAGGTACATCTGTATAGACACAGAGTTAATGTTTACCATGCCTTATCACAGCAGGGCACACACACACATCTTAGCACCTAGTGCTTCTGTTTGGATCTCATCTATCTCCTTTCGTCTATCCTCTCTCTAGCCCTCAACCTGTCAGGGAGTGTGTGTGAGAGAGAAAAGGTTAGGAAAGAGAGAATGTGTTTAAGACAAAATATGTCTTACACACAAACTGATCTGATTGTGACAGCTGGTTTGACCACAGGAAATGTCAAGATCATTATAAATAACTGACTGGTTAGCTGGCTGGAAGCCTGTTGGTTCTTTCTAGGATTCATGTTGTCCCTGCCTAGAAGCAGCAGTGATCCTAAAAGGCTTTTCCAGACCTGCCAGCTAGTCAGCCAGCCTGGGAGAAGGTGTTTAGGACTATTGTCTGAAATGCTGAACAGGCCGCCAGCCTGTCTCAGTCCAACTCTATCACTTTAAATATTTACAGCTCAAGCTTCCTCAGAACCTTGGCTGAACTGGAGAGCTAGGAGATTTAAGGTAGAGTGTGTGTGTGTGTAGATTAGAGAAAGTGTATGTTGCTGCCTGTTGTGTGTATGTGTGTATGCAAATGTATCCAGACATGTGGCTACCTGTTGTATGTGTGTGTGTGTGTGTCCAAACATGTTGTTCCATGTTTGCTCCAGATGGCCCCTGACTCTCAATGAGTGCGCTGCTGATATGGAAACACTCACCCATCTCTCTCTCCTTCACATTTGTATGCACACACACACACACGCACACACACACAGCTGAACAAAGTATGTTCCTATGTAGCCCAAGCCAAGCAAAGACCTAGAGAACCTAGAGAACTACAGCTCAACCTTTGTAAGAGTTGAGAAGCAGGAGGGGTGGGCAAGGGGAAAGAGAGTGAACTGTCCCTTAGAAATCTGGTGTTGCAAGAGCTGTGGTTACAAATATACTTAATCTCCTTTACTGGAATGGGGGTGTGTATAAAGACAGAGGGAGAGAAAAGTTGGGAGTTTGCAGTATAGGAGGTCATCTTAAACCAACAGTTGACACACAAATACTGTCTCCCTTTCTACATTTGTGACTCGGGATAAACTGGTACTGGCTTTGTCATGAGGAGGTTGTGTCCCAGGCTGACTGACACTGGAACAACAGTCCCACAGGCTCAAAGACCAGCTCAGGGCTCAGGGCAGACTAGCTCAGGGTTCAGGGGAGACCTGTCCTACCTGCCATGGATGACACATTGATGACAACTCCGCCCTGTTTCCCGTGTTCTTTACTCATATGTTCCAGACCGAGGTAGGTTCCTTTAATCACTGACGTCTGGAGAGAGAGGAGCACACACACACACACGGTAGGTGCTCTGGTAGAAAACATCTACAGAGAGAGAGTGGTCTGTGGAACTAGAGCATCACCGCCTATCTGATCTGTGTGTGTGTGACTAGCAGTCATGGTCTAGTGCACCTGAGACATGGTGGGGATGTCCAAATCAGTAACATGCAGACGTGTTACTGGGCCAGTCTGAGTTCACCTGACTAGCAATCAATAGTTGGTCAGTTGGCACTCTGACATTTTAGGGGGGAAATATTTGTCCTTGTCTGCATGTTTTTTCACGTGTAACACAGACATTTGAGTTCTCTGTATTGAACTACATTCTCTGCACAGAAATCCTCTGCTGAGTTTCACTTACCTTGTACCATGGTTACAAGGACATGAGGCAACTCATGATAACTAGGATGGAACCCTGTGCAACTCCTAGTAACTAGGATGGAATACTGTGCAACTCATAACTAGGGTGGAACGCTGTGCAACTCATAACTAGGGTGGAACGCTGTGCAACTCATAGTAACTAGAATGGAACACTGTGCAACTCATAGTAACTAGGATGGAACCCTGTGCAAGTCATAGTAACTAGGATGGAACCCTGTGCAAGTCATAGTAACTAGGATGGAACCCTGTGCAACTCATAGTAACTAGGATGGAACCCTGTGCAAGTCATAGTAACTAGTAACTAGGATGGAACACTGTGCAACTCATAGTAACTAGTAACTAGGATGGAACAATGTGCAACAAGGATGTGTAACTCACAAGGTTGACCTCAATGGTTTTCTCCCAGTTTTTCTCGTTGTTGATGCCGGCATTGTTGATTACGATGTCCAGACGACCAAACTGATCCACTGTGCTCTGAAACGCTTCTGAGGGAGGGTTGTTGTCAGTGGGCTCAATAGATACTAAATGGATCCCAATAAAAAAATGTTTTTCATGGGGCACATTATTCATGTAGTACCTCCAATTATGGAGGGGGAGGAGAAGGTTAGGACAGCACAGAGGCGTCAGGGAGGGACAGATGTAAGTGTTGGTGAACATAAAAGATTATGTCAGGAGGACTGACAGGAAAAACGCGGCTCGGCTGCCAGCCTCATAAAACTGCATCCATATCATTGTTAAGGTGACTAACACGGTGTACACTTTATGGGATTTTTTTTTCCAAAACCGGCAGAACAGTTTTGTCTCAACCCAGAGACGGTATAACTTGTATCTGCGTTCACCTGCCGTTACACAAACATTCCTCACAACAACCATCAATTGTAACTGCCCCTCCTCTTCTCCTCCCTCCCTGTATCACCTCTCTTGTAAGAGGACAGACCAAGCAGGTGTCATACTGGATATTAATCCGCCTGACGAATGTCTGCTGGGTGAGCTAGCTAAGTAGCCTACGCCAGCGTTGTAAAGCTTGTGCTAGCTTGTGTTAACTTACAACGCTATGTTAGCTAACTTTCTCAAGGTATGTAAACTACTTACAAGTGGCGTTATATCGACTGAGTCCGTATTTACATTTACATTTAGCAGGCGCTCTTATCCAGAGCGATTTACAGTAAGAACAGGGACATTCCCCCGAGGCAAGTAGGGTGAAGTGCCTTTCCCAAGGACACAACGTCATTTCGCATGGCCGGGAATCGAACCAGCACCCTTCTAATTAATTGACATTTACATTTAGTCATTTAGCAGACGCTCTTATCCAGAGCGATTTACAGTAAGTACAGGGACATTCCCCCGAGGCAAGTAGGGTGAAGTGCCTTGCCCAAGGACACAACATCAGTTGGCATGACCGGGAATCGAACTGGCAACCTTCGGATTACTAGCCCGATTCCCTCACCGCTCAGCCACCTTAAATTAGCTGACAATTGAACTACTTCTTTATCAGTGGTTTTAACTTCTACAGGTGTACTACCGTCTCTCCAAGATAGCTATAGTCCTACATGTCGCCAGCCAGGTAGTCCGTCTAAACTGCGAAAGGAATTTACTATCCATACTAGCGCAGATGTAGGATTGGAAACATTCCTGTGCCGAGGCCTCGGGCGGATTGGAATGCCTTTTAAAACAAACATATTCACTTTAAACTATGTTTAAACGATACATGTTAACAGCGGATAGGTTGTTAATTTGGGAACACTTACCAAAATCTAAGCACCGTCATAAACTCTTTAGAAGTCTAGATCATGATATAGAAGACAGCACAATGCATGAAGGAATTGCTGTGCGGAAAGACAACATTATTTTAAACAAGCTTTTTCTCATCACCTTGAAGCTTAGCCGCGTCGGTCACGTCGCACTGGATGAAGCTGCAGTTACCGACTCCAAACTGCTCGTCCAGCTGTTTCTTACACTTCTCTCCTACCTCTTGATTTAGATCCACTATGGAGACCTGTGGATACATAGACGCATGTCCGGTTGAATCATTTATTTGTCAAAAGTTGGAAAACACATTCCAGACGAGAATTCTTTCTTCAGAGAAATCTTCCTCGGTGACGCATCAAACGAAAGCCGCGAGCGTGGAAAAAGACGCGCGACATAAAGTGATAAAACCCGTGAACCGGTGTGTTTTAGCAAATTAACGACGTTCTAACCTTAGCCTCGTTCTTTAGCAATGACTCCACAACAGCACAACCGATGCCCTGCGCGCCGCCGGTGACCAGTGCCACTTTTCCGCGTAGCGCCATATCCAGGATACGGTTGTTTTGCGGAACGTCGCGGCGGGACGGTACCTATGTATCCCTGGTTTACCCGTCACGAGGGGGCGGCGTGTGGTGTATCTACTAAATAAACTCCCGCGGATAATGGCAGCGTCTCGTCTTTCAAGTTGTCATACCTGCCCTCCCACAAAGAGAGAAAGAGAGGGGGGGGGGGGAGAAGTATGCTGATTTAGACACTTCCTCCTGGTAGAGTGAAGTCTGCAGCCTATTAATCTGCCAACCTACAATCACACACCACAGTCTGCAGTTTGGCAAAGAAAGCCTCACCCTCAATTTAGGATTCAAACCTGCAATCTTTTGTAATCTGTCCCTTAGGTCACCTGACAGGTGAAGCAATGTTACATTTAGTCATTTAGCAGACGCTCTTATCCAGAGCGACTTACAGTAAGTACAGGGACATTCCCCCGAGGCAAGTAGGGTGAAGTGCCTTGCCCAAGGACACAACGTCATTTGGCACGGCTGGGAATCGAACTGGCAACCTTCAGATTACTATCCCGACTCCTTCACCACTCAGCCATCTGACTCCCTGTTCAGTCACACAGCAGATGAAAGTCACCAGATCTGGACTGTGTTGGTGTGTCCTCTGCTGTACATTATTGACCAGTCAAAGCCTTTCCTCGACCTCCAGCAGTGGCTTTATTTCAGATATGAAAAGTATTTACAGATGTACACAAAGACAGCATGTGTTTTTACACGCATGTGTGTGCTCTCTCCTCCCAGTTCACAGCAACACGACACAAACATGTTCAACACAGTCCCCCTTCCAAAAAAAGAATACATTAATATCATCATGCAGAACATTTAGTAACTTTTTTTTTGTACAAAATAAATGATCTTGTCACATGTAATATAAATGTACAATAAATATACTTCCTGGTTTCCTACTGTGTGTATAATAGCGTCAAACACTGACGTGAAGAGGTGGGTATTCAAATCTCTAGACGTGGGTAAGCTCATTAAGAAACATGTCGTGTCACATGTAAGAAAGCACGTTAAGTAATGTGTGTGCATGGGAAACTGTCCTGGTACCTGTTCTAGTACCTGCTACCTGTCCCAGTAGCTGTCTGGATACCTGGTACCTGGAACCTATCCAGGTTACCTGTCCTGGTCACATGTCACAGTCAGAGTAGTAACCTTGATTATTACTGTCTTTTGAGAGTCTGGTCAGGGAGGAGAAGCCTAGGAAACACAGGTCTGTCAGGCAGTGAGCTCTCTGTGGTGAAACTGGATACCGTGTGTGGGTGAGTGTGACAGAACCCCTGATAAATACCCAGTATGTGATGCACACTTTTTTTTTTTTTACATCAGTTTTCTTCAAACCAAAGAAAACAATACTGTATGTAATATCACATATATATATATATATATATATATATATATATATATATATATATATATATATATATATATATATATATATATATATATATATATATATAATCATACTGTATGTAATATACCCTCTTTAAAAAATAATAATTATATAACCATCTTGAACAACTTAAATAAGATTTTCAGTCAAGCAATGCATACAGCTCTGTTATTTATAATAACTGAATGTCTGTAATCTCTCAGTACATTAACTTTGTCCCCCTAACAAAGAACAGGTACCAGACCAGCCAGATATAAACCCGTGGGAACACTGATCTATATGTCCATCGGTAGACCGCAGGTAAACCTTTGTGGCATGTGTGGGTGAGGTGGGGAGGGGGGATCTAACCCCATTGGAAGGAACAATGTTAGACTGGCAGTAGAGCTGTAAGACACAGTGTTACAAACAGTGTTTAGGAGGAGTGTGTGTGCATGCGTGTGTGTGTGAATGTGTGAGCGAGTGTGTGTGTGTGTGTGTTTGGGAGCGAGTGTGTGTGTGCTAATCAACAGTATCTTTGGGGTTGGTGGGGCTGAATCTTCTCTATTCCATTCTGTTTTCTGTTTGCATAGTGAGTGACTGTGGGATTCTTGAATATATGTTTTTGCGTCTTATTGTATTTTTTCTGAGAAAGCCAGTGACAGTGTTGAGAATCTGGACTGTCAGTTTGGTGGTGAAACAGACATCTCTATTCGATATGTGCAGAAACTAGTTAGATAGCTACTCAGCAATTTTTCTTGTTAGTTAAATGGTCACTCAGCTAGTTATCTATTGCAGCTAACGCTTAAAGGACTGTATGCTTGGGCAGTTACTCAGTCAGTTAGTCCTTAGGTGTGTCTCCACCGTGACTCTCGCCAGGGTCAGTCTGTCCAGAGAGTCTGACAAAACATCTGCTGAGTTGCAGAGAAAATATGTGTGTATGTTTGTGTGTGGGCTGAAAAGGGAGGAGCGCAAACGTGGGTCATGGGACTGTTTCAGATTCTGTCCTTTGTTTCTTCCCCCAACCTCCTCCTCACCCTACCTAGATTGTCTCCTAGTGTCTCTCATCTCCTCTTTCATCTCCTCTCTCTACCTCCCCACCCTCCCCTTCTCCTGCTGTTGTCTAGGGTTTGTTGAAGTCTTCATGTCTCAGTATTTTGTAGAGGACCCAGTAGAAGATGTTGAAGAACAGGAAGGCCAGTGGGAATCCAGCTCTGGAGACGGTGTCGATCTTCTTGGCTCGGTCGATGAACAACTTCCTCATCTCTTCGTGGGACTTGGACCCGGGGCCGGTCCCGCCCCCTCCTCCGGTTGCGGTAGGCCCCGCACCGGTTGCCGTGGGTCCCGCAGGGGTGGCGGCATTGTTAGAGGTCGTCTTGGCGATAGCGCCCTCTTTACCGGGGGCGGAGCCCGAGGTTGCCATGGCAGTGAAGCTTAATCGACTCTCACGCACGTCCTCCTCCTGGACAGGAAACACACAGGTCAGAGGTCACGTGATACGTACTGTCCTGCCTCTCCTCTCTTCCCTCCCCTCCCCCTTCCTACTCCTCCTCTCCAACCCTCACTTTCTCAGCTTGGGGAGTTCCAGAGAGGACAGGATGACCTGGCAACAGTTAAACACACGTCTCTCCCATCCTCTCCTCCAGTACCCTCTCAGCCAGAGTGCTTCTGCCTTCAGCCTGAATTATTATATTTTGTATCTGTATGTGTGATGATTTTGAAAGGATAGGCCCACATCGTTTCTGGGACTAAATGTTCTCAGCTTAGTAAACCTTAACATTCCCGTAACAAAATGTCATTTCTCATCAGAACATTTGTAGAAACAATGAAACGTTAATAGTCACAATAGGAGCAGAAAACTGGCTTGGATTGAGTCCACTGATAAGATGTCTACAAGAGATAATAGTGCATCAGTTCCACATGGGAGAGAGCAACAGTCTGGTCTGAGTCCAGACCTGTCTGTGATCTCAGGAATCTGGGATCATGTGGAACAGAGAGAAGAAAGACAGAAGAACAGGATAGAGAAGAAAGAATTTTGTTCTTTCGTTTTTCGTATTTTCTCTCAGAAATGCGCTTTAGTGTTTGCAGGAGGGAATGTTGCAAACAGGCATACTTTAAAAGTAGGGTGGGAGAGGGAGGAGAGTGTAGGGAGAGTAGGGGAAGATGGAAAGAAAGGAAAGTAGATAAAGGGTAGGAAACAATGTAGAGAGAGGAGGGTGAGGAGGAAAGGAAGGACAAACAGAGAGCACGGAAGAGTTGTGAAATCACTCAGGAGGAATGCCTCTATTGGTCTGAGGAGACACAGGCAGAGAACTCCAAACTCAGAACACCACAACTGGTCTATGAACACATATACAGCTGACTGCCTGGTCCAACACACACACAGACACACAGACACAAATAGTCTTAAAGACAGACACAGCTTACCATCTGTCTTAACGCACACACAACTTACCGTCTGGTTAAACACACACAACTGACCGTCAGGTTAAACACACATACACACACAAACACACAGCTTACCCTCTGGTCTAACACACATACACACAGGTTGTTCTACGGGGGATCTGTAAGGGGTTCTGTTCCTTTCAGGTCTAGGTTCAAGAGTGTTCCGTTCAGGTCTAGGTTCTAGAGTGTTCCAGTGTAGTTTACCCGGATGTAGGATGAACCATAGATGTTCCCCATAGAACCGTAGAGGGGTTCTGGGTTCCTGAGGCCATTAATACGACGGAGGGACTCAGCCAGCTCACAGGGGTCCACCGGCCCTCCAGAACCTCCTCCACAACCCTCCGCTTCTCCCTCGCCCTACACCCAGCACGACCAGCAGGGGGCAGCACAGGCAGCATGCAGACACACATCCACACAGCACAGTAGAAGAACAGGTGAGATGAGCAGACATGCAGACAGGTAGAGAGGCAGACGGACAGGCAGAGAGAAAGAAAATAGACGGACTGGACACACTGTTGAAGCAGAGACGTGATCGTTAAATAAGTACAGTCCATGTCTGCTGCCTACAGTTCCAATCTGGGGCCACAGGATGGCAGTGTTGGTTTATGTTTGGAAGTCCGCCGTCCTGGGTGTAATTAGAGATCTTGGATTTATTCTGTCAAATCCCAATGACCAAAAACTTTTTAAAATCTCTAATCCAGCCGTCAGTCACCCAGCCCCCCCCCCCTCCCCCCCACAGTATTCTCAGTTGTTCAGATGTTTCGTACCTTGGTCTTCTTCCTCCTCCGACGGAACCTCAGCAGCTCCTTGTGTTGCCGGGAGACGAAGTTGACGGCGGCGTACTCCAGCAGAGCGGAAAAGACAAACAGGAGACACACGGCCATCCATATATCTATAGCCTTCACATAGGACACCTAGAAAGACACACACACACATTTATATTGGCAGTTCATCCCAAAGACAGTCATCAGATATCTATAGCTTTCCCATAGGACACCTGGACACACACACACACACATTTACAGGTCATCACACAGACAGGCAGTTCTCAGATGTCTATAGAGTAAGCTCAGAAACCCTTCAGCAAAGTGTAAACAGATTATGTGTGATCTAGTGTGTGTTTCAGTTTCAGACACACTCAGAATCGCTCTCAGTGTCAGCTGTAATCTGGCAGAGTTCTACATGAAGTTATATAAGACAACAGAGGCAGACCATGTGTCTGTCATGCGTGCGCACACACATACACACACACACACACACATACACGCACACACACTCACACAGGGAAGGTTCCCATGTAAATGTCACTTTGTTGTTCTTACACATGAACAAATAGCCACCCCACTCTCTCTATCTCTCTTGTACACACACACACCCTCTCTCCTCTATCCCTTCTGAATGACTGACAGGTCCAGGGCTGCGTGTGATTGGCTGACCTTGGGAAGGGAGGTCCTGGAGCCGGAGCTCTGTGTTGTCATGGTGAGCACCGTGGTGATGCCCAGGGCGACGCGGGCGGGTGCGGCATCCATGTTGATCCAGAAGGAGACCCAGGAGAGGATGACGATGAGGAGGGAGGGGATGTACATCTGGATCAGGTAGTAGCCCATCTGACGCTCCAGGTGAAAACGCACCTCGATACAGGTGAACTTACCTGAGGGGGTGGGGGGAGGGTTGCAGAGGGTTAGGGTTACTGTCTCACCTGGGGGGCAGAGGGTCTGGTAAGACTAGCATCAGCCTTTGTTGGTCATGCCTTGTTAAATCTCTCTTTCTCTCTCACACACGCACCCACCCACCCACACCCACACACACACATACCCCTGCAGACTAACTGTTCTGTCCGTATTGAGGCAGTGACCTGATGAGAAACTTCTAGACACTCAGGGAGGTGAGTGTGTTTGTGTTTGTGATCTAACAAGGCCTGACTGTTAAAGGCTAATGGTGAGTGTGTGGGTGTTGAGACACACGCAGACTCTGACCACCCTGGCCCTTGCAGATGTGGCCGGGAGACCCCACAGCAGGCCTGTGTGAGTGACAGCCTGCTGGACCACAGGAGACCCTCACGGAAGACAGACCACAGCTAACAAATAGATGACTGGGGGAGAGAGAGGAGGGAGGGAGGGTGGGAGAGAGAGAGGAGGGAAGGATAGAGAGATGAGGAAGGGAGAGAGAGAGGAGGAAGGGAGAGGAGAAGCAGTGTACATTCTGTACTGAACTAACATTGGGTGGGTTTTGTGACATGTCCCATCACAACATGGTAGCATCCATCCCTCCACTTTTTCAGCCCTACCTCCCTTATTCTCAGGCATGTAGCGTGCTGTGTTAATGCAGTCTTAATGTTACATCATGGTTGTATTACAGTTTTAATCCTCATCCTATGCTGTGAAGAACAACGACCCACATACAGGGTGTGCATGTGCGTGTGTGTATCTGTGTTCGTAAGTGTATGTGTGTGTGTGTGTGTTTGTGTGTATGCTGCAACATGTCACCTCAGGGAGCACCTGTCAATCAAAGAATCAATATCACAGTTACAGAACACTGGCCATCTTCAACCCCCCCCCTCTCCCCCCCATCTCTTCATCTCCGTCTCTCTCTGGTGCTTTCTTCCCAAGTTGAACAGACATTTGCCCTGAAGTCAAAAATGTCTCAAAGGAAAAACTCAGTCATAGAGTGTGACCTGTGTAACTGTGTATGTGTGTGTGCGTGTGTGTGTCGATTGATGAAGTGTGTGATTGTACCAGATTGTTTTTACCAGCTGATCGCGTTTATCTTCTATATATTCACAGGAGTGCAGGCGTCTGGGATGGAAGGATGGAGGTATGGAGGGATGGAAGGATGCATAATTGAGGAAGCGAAAGGAGAGAAAACAAGACTTTGCAATCATACGCCAATTATCCCTCTCTCTCTTTCTCCATCTTTTTTTTCTTTCTCGTCCCCAACCTCTCTCTCTCTTTCTTTCTCTCTCTTTCTCTCCTGCTCTGTTCAGGTAAAAAAGCTTGTATGGAGGAAGGAGGGTTAGAGGAATACATGAAAGGAGGGAGGAAGGAGGAAGGGATTGGAGGAATTGTGGACATGACAGCTCATGAAACATGCAACTCGTTTGCTCCATAATTCACCACACACACACGTACACACAATCACATTTACAGGACACACAGTTGTAAACGTGACACATGGGAGAGTTGAGGCCACGTAGAGAGACCAAAGTAGAGAGAACAATTCACAGTCATTGTGTGTTTAGGATTGGGTGGGTTTTGAAAGATGAAGGCGCATGCTGATTGGTTGATAGCTTTCTTGATTGACTGCTCCAAGGTCCTACCTGTGTTGTAGTGCTTGGTGCAGTATCTGAGATCTGATTCATCCTTGAGAAGGAACTGTGGGAGGGTCAGCCCATCGGCCACCTGGACTGGTCCGTTCTCCTGCCACTCAAAGATCAGGTCGTTCATAGTGTAGCCAACTGGAGAAGGGGAGAGTGGCGCGACATGAGTCAGCACAGTCACATATCACCACAGAATGATAGAAAGATTTGTGTTTTTGCGTTCATTAATATAAGTCTTCATTATAACACCTTGTTATAGAACATGTATTGATCCAGAACACAGGAAGTTCTTCTTAGTGGACAGGAAATCATTGATGTTCATTTAGCTCAGTCTAGTGAGTCAATAGACACATTATGGAGAGAGGCATGAACGTATGTGTGAGAGAACACCTCAGGTAACAGTGCTCCATTAGAAGAGGCCTTCAGTAACAATAGAATAACAGATGTCTGACAAATACTGGTCAGATTGATGAGGAGAGGAGAGGAGGATGAGGGGAGGAGAAGAGAGGGGAAGAGAGAATGAGAGAAGGAGGAATAGAAAGAATTTATAACCATGGAGACGGAACTCCAGAGGTGTAGAATCGTCTCAGTGAAGATACTAAAAATAAAACCCTTTCAGTATATGAGTTTGGCTGGAGGAGTCATGTCACATTTACTTCAAACAACCGTTCTCTGTTCTCTCTCGTTCTGTTCTCTCTCTCGTTCTGTTCTCTCTCTCTAGTTCTGTTCTCTTTCTATTTTTCTGTTCTCTCTCTCGTTTTGTTCTCCATCTTTCTGTTCTCTCTCTATCTCTGCCTGTCTCTGTGTTCTCTTTCTGCCTGTTTTCTCTTTCCTGCCTCTCTGTTGTCTTTCTCTATCTCGCTCGGTTCTCTCCCTCTCGTGCCTCAGGGTGGGAGAGAGAGGAAACTGGAGACAAATGACTATTGGTAGAGGGGAGGAGAGAAAAGGAGAAGGAAGAGGGGGTGGAGGAGAGGAGAGGAAGAAAAGGAGATGACGGGGAATCTCAGTGGATGAGTCTCTGCAGTATGACTCAAACTGACCTCAACATGACTAATAGTCCAATACAATTTTTCTAACAGTTCATTGTCCAATCAGATTAGACTACAACTATGACCCTGTTCTCCTTTCATCTCGACCCTGGTCTACGGACTAGAAAAAGGACCAGGCAAGCCCCTGGAATGGGCCAGAACCAGGCTAATTGCTGGAATGGTCTAGGAGCAGACTAACTCCTGGATGAACTAACAAATGAGGACAACTAGGGACTCCAGGCGTTAGACTGCACCACCCACTCTCCCTTTGGGAGATGGAGGAGGAGGGAAGAGGGAAGGGGGAGGAGAGGGGATGAACAGATGAATAAATTATGACTGAGTAATTAGAAGGGTTTCCTGCTTCTTTATATAGCTATTCATGTCTGTCTATACTGCTGTCTCTATTTCTCCATCACCACCTCTCCTTCAACCACCGTCCTCATCCTTCTATCTCCCTTTCACCCATTTTCTCCATCTGCGTGAGGGTCTGTAGGGAACAGAACAAGGTGTTTGTGCAACAAAATAAAGTCGGAATGTGTGTTCTGGGTTATCAGAGTGCTGCCCGCCGTGGGCTCTGCATCTCTCTCTGTCTCTGTGTGTGTGTGTGTGTGTGTGCGTGTGTGTGTGCGTGCGTGCGTGTGTGAGTGTGCGGCCTCTGTGCTCTAAGAGTGTTCTTGTACCAGTCTGTCCCCTTCTGCTCCAGGGAGAGATGTGACAGTGTGTCCTGGGCTACCAGAGTGCTGTTGGGTCTCTCTCTCTCTCTCTCTCTCTCTCTCTCTCTCTCTCTCTCTCTCTCTCTCTCTCTCTCTTTCTCTCTCTCTCTCCCTATCCATCTCTCTCTTTCTCTCTCTCTCTCTCTCCCTCTCTCTCTCTCTCTCTCTTTCTCTCTCCCTATCCCTCTCTCTCTCTCTCCCTATCCCTCTCTCTCTCTCTTAGTGATGTTTTGACTGGAGGGAGATAAACAGGGACAAAGTGCTGGGACAGAGGGGCTGGATTAAAAGCCTTTTCGCTCCTCACACACACACACACACACACACAGCCATGGGGGCATGAGGAGATGAATTATTTTTGTCTGTAGGACACTGGCACGACACACATCTCATGGTCAGTCTCATAGCGGTGGGGGGAGAGGGGGGTGGGGGGTGGCAGAGAGGTACATTTAATGACTGGGATAATGCGAGCAGCACACAAATTGGTCCATTGTATTATTTTCGAATCTATTGTTCTATATTATTTTCCAGAAGTCCGTTACCTTAATTGGAGACTGGAAACTAGATAATTCCCTCACACACATGTGCACACACACACACACACACACACTCATGCTCACATATGCACACACACTTGCTCATCCAGGACATTCTCTCACAGACACACACACACACACACACACAGCAAGTTCATGATACTTTTCATGGATCAGTTAATGACCTGGATACTGTAGAAGCTGACTGCTCTTACATAACCTGCTGTTGGACAATGGTCAGGGAGGGAAGAGGGGTCTGTGTGTGAGCGGGAGCCTGCGTCTGATCGTGTGTCTGTGTGTATGTAGGGTAGTGTGTGGGTGAACTCACAGCTCTCCAGCTGCATGATGCAGGTTTGAACGTCCATGGGAAAGTTCTTCAGGTCCATTGGACAGGAGAGGGTTAGCGTCAATCTGAAAGAACACACACACAATCAGCATGTTGTCATTTGACATCATTTCCTCACAGCTTCCATCCCGAGATTTGCACAGAATCCAAAATCCACTCTCTCTTCATCTACCTCTCTCTTTCCTTCTCTCTCCCTCTCGCTCTCTTTATCTCTCTTTCTGTCTTTATCTCTTTCTCATTCCCTCTCCCTCCCTGTCTCTCTCTCCCTCACCTGATAGAGTAAAGGACGTTGCCGTTCTTGAAGATGCGCAGCAGCTTGTTGTCCGTGGTGACCTCGTGGAAGTGAGCCCCCTTCTCGTTGGCAAAGAACAGATCTGGTTTCCAGATGGAGTCCAACATGGAGGGGTCCAGATCCAGGCTGTCATCAGGGTACTCACTGTAGGCCAGGCGGGGGTCGTTCCACTGCTGACGCAGGAAGATGTTCACACGGTAGTCCTGGACACACACACACACACACATCTCAACATTGTCCTGGACACACACACCTGAGCACTTCATAGTCCTGGACACACAAACACACACACATTTCAATATAGTCCAGGACACATAGTGCCCCTAGAGGGACCACACAATGGTCTACTCAGATCACCATCATGTCCTTCCTCTCTCTCTCTCTCTCTCTCTCTCTCTCTCTCTCTCTCTCTCTCTCTCTCTCTCTCTCTCTCTCTCTCTCTCTCTCTCTCTCTCTCTCTCTCTCTCTCTCTCTCTCTCTCTCTCTCTCTCTCTTACTCTTTCTCTTACTCTCTCTCTCTCTCTCTCTCTCTCTCTCTCTCTCTTACTCTCTCTCTCTTACTCTCTCTATCACTATTTCATTCCATTACATCTGCCACTACTACATCTTTAAATGCAGTGGTAATAAACTGTGTCCCCCCCAGGGAGGTGATGGTCCATGTATGCATCCTGTCACGAAACACACACACATGCATCCTCCCCCTTCCCCTCTCTGCCTGGGGGGTGAGTGTGTATGGGTGACCTCTCTTCTTCACTACCACTGACCAGAACAGGACAGGAAACAGGAGAGGACAAGAGACAGGAGACAAGAGAGGACAGGAGACAGGAGAGGACAGGAGACAGGAGAGGACAGCAGACAGGAGTGGAAAGGAGACAGGAGAGGACAGGAGACAAGAGACAGGAGAGGACAGGAGACAGGAGAGGACAGGAGACAAGAGACAGGAGAGGACAGGAGACAGGAGAGGACAAGAGACAGGAGAGGACAGGAGACAGGAGAGGACAGGAGACAGGAGAGGACAGGAGACAGGAGAGGGACAGGAACCAGGAGACAGGAGAGGACAGGAACCAGGAGACAGGAGAGGACAGGAGACAGGAGAGGACAGGAGACAGGAGAGGACAGGAGACAGGAGAGGACAAGAGACAGGAGAGGACAGGAGACAGGAGAGGACAGGAGACAGGAGAGGACAGGAGACAGGAGAGGACATGAGACAGAAGACAGCAGAGGACAGGAGACAGGGCAGCGGAAGACAGGACAGGACACAGCAGAGGAGGACAGGATGAGACGGGATAGGACGACACGATATAGGACAGGAGGTGAAAGCCAGAGTCTAAATCCATGTTTTTAATCAACAGCAACAACAACAATCAGTGCAGTGCTGTCTGTCACCACTGCAGCAACAGGGCAGTGTACTCTGGAACGCTGGGATGTAAAGCCTCTTATCCAGCCCATGCATCCACCTGCTGCTGCACAACACGCACGCCAAGCAAAACCACACTGGCAGTCAGCCAGTCAGTGGTCCAGCCGGCCAACCGGCCAACCAGACAGTTTTTCAGCCAGCCAACCAGGGCTATGAACGGTCCATCTCTACGGTGATCATCTCCACGGCGATCACAACACTGCTGGATCTCTGGGTCCTCTAAAGGATTCCCCCAGAGGCTCATCTACCAATCTGTCACACACAAACAGCCTGGGATGAGGAGATGTAGAAGGGAACGAGGGCCAGATGGCTCGGAGAGGAAAGGAGAGGAGGAAGGAGGAGAGAAGAGAGGGAAGGAGAGGGAAGGAGAGGGAAGGAGAGGGAGAAGGGAGGAGACGACTCCGTTAAGTGATTCATGGACAAGAGGCTTAAGTGGGGGTGTTCCCCTGGGCCTGTGACGATCAGAGGTGTGGGGGGGGGCAGAGTGTTACAACCTGTGGAACAACATCCCTTCACAGCGCATCGAGAGAGAACAAGTAAGAGAGAGAGAGGGAGTGGGATGGAGAGAGACAGAGAGGGCAAGGGAGAGAGAGATACAAAGAAAAGGGGACTGAGAGAAGGGGAAGAAGGGGTAATTACTCTTTTATTGGGTATGTGGCTGCTGGAGTATTTATAAAACCTCCATCACTTCAGTGACTAGTTATCAGAGCACTTGTGCGTGTGTTCTGTGTGTGTGTGTGTGTGTGTGTGTGTGTGGATAGTGGTAATGACAGCAGAGTCATCCCACAGCCATTGACTTATTCAGGCGGTTGCTGCAGAGGTAACAGGGTGAGTGAGAGTGTGTGTGTGTGTATGTGTGTGTGCCTGCCTGCCTGCCTGCATGGGTGTTTAGGAGTTAATGTGTGTGTGACAAGAGAACGTGTCAGTGCAGAGTTAGCCTTGTCAGAATCAAACAGACGGCCCATCCCAGAGTGTGTGTGTACGTGTGTGTGTCTGTACGTGTGTGTGTATTGTGGTCTGCTCAAGGGAGCCTCTCGTTTCTGTTCTTCCATCTAGACTCATCAACGCATGTGACAATCAACTCAGAGACAGGTTGCACACACAAGCACACACACACACGCCATGGTGACAGTCCTCAGTACACAAGCACACACACACACGCCATGGTGACAGTCCTCAGTACACAAGCACACACACACACGCCCTGGTGACAGTCCTCAGTAGCTGGACCCTAGGTGACCAAGCTTCTCTATAAGAAACAGTAAAACTCTTATCATCATGCTACCTAACAAATGTATGCCAAATGATTGGCATACATTCAATATTGTGAATGTATCACTCCGTAAGGTTTAACGTAAACATAATCTAACCCATAGTAAGAGACATAATGGAACATGAGTCCCAGCGCGCTCGGCCCCAACTGTGGGCTTCTCCTACTGCCCTCACACACATCCTGCTGCAGCACATCACCTCAGATCAGAGCTGTGTGTGTGTGTGTGTGTGCATGCGTATGTATGTGTGTGAGCAGGGCTGTTAAAATGCCTCTTACATAAGGTTCCCTGAGGAGCAGGTCTGAGAGATGTCATCCCAGGAAACAAGTGGAGCTGACAAGTTCCTGGCCCACCGTGTGTGTGTGTGTATGTGTGTGTGTGTGTTTGTGTGTATATCAGGCCCCTCTCCGTTTCTTCCCTGGGGTGTTAGAAGCCCAAGTCCTAGAGCACATTCGCAGTCACGCTACACCCCAATACACATGCCATACTACACACGCTAACATGCTAATGGCCACACATTGCTACACAACATAACATGCCAACAACGCACAAGCCTCCTTCTGAAACAGGATGACAAGGCCAGGCCCTAGGCTGACACTGGCTTTGTCTTCTCTACTCTAAACAACAACACAAGGGAGAGATACCCTCCCTGTGTGTGTGTTTGGAGAGAGAGAGAGACAGAGAGAGAGAGAGAGAGAGAGAGAGAGAGAGAGAAGAGAGAGAGAGAGAGAGAGAGAGAGAGAGAGAGAGAGAAATTCCCTTCCTGTGTGTGTGTGTGCATGTTTAACTCCTGTTGTGAACTATTCTCAAGGATAGTAAAACAAGGAAAAAGAGGATTTTGAATGATTAAATTTTGTCCCCAAATCAAGACAAAACAAACAAAGGTTTAGGGTCAGTCTGTGTGTGCGTGTGTGTGTGTGTGAGAGAGAGATCTTTGTGAGTATGCAAGAAAGATACATACCATGGTGGTTTCAGCAATGGAGCCAAAAGAGTTGATGAAGATATTACAGGAGACATTTACAGGAGGACCTGAGAGAGAGGAGATGGACAGATTGAGAGGGTGAAAAAAAGAGAGAGAAATGGAGATGGGGCTATGGGTTAGTGTTTGTACGTGTGTGTTTGTACGTGTGTGTAACTTGACTGACAGATCGATGATCCTTGGGCTCTCCCTGTCAGCGCTGGACGAGGAATATAGGAGGGGTGTGTGTGTGCGTCCGTGTGTGCGTGCGTGTGTGTGTGTGGGGGGCAACCCCTCTCGCCTGAGCGCTCCAGTGAACCCGGCTTCCCTCCCTCATACGTGTGGATGCTCACATGCGACCACACATCCACCCATCCACCCAGACACACAAACACACATCCACACATCCACACAAACACACACTCTGTGCTTCCATCCACACAAACACACATACTCCTTTAAGCTATGACACATAACTTTTCAGAACAATAGTAAAAATGGTATGTGTTTGTGGCGTTTTAGCCTTAGGCTGGACATCCATTTGTATTATTCATCCAACACTGGTCGTGTTGAGCCCACACACACACACACTCGGTACACATGTCCTGCAAATGACCCACTAAAGAATTTAACAAGGATTGTTACACAACAACAAGGTGTTTTATATTTCTTTATAGACTGGAAATTCAGTTGGGCCTAATCCAGTTAACAGGAATAGGTCCACTGTACCTTTAAAGTTTGGGCGGATACGGGCGTCATATCCGGAGGTTCTGCCCATCAGCTTGTCCAGGAAGTCTGAGGGCGACATGGGCACTGCCCGTCTGGCATGGTCCGGTTCCTTAGACGCCACCAGGCTACACACACACAAACACACACACACACACACACAGGGAGAGAGAAACAGTAGGACAATGGTCATTCCATTACTGTCTGTTACTGAAATACCTTTTGACACCATCATTCACATTGAGCAGCTACGGTAGAGATTGAATAAATGAAGAGAGGCAGGAGAGAGAGAGAGAAGAGGGTAGATGGAGAGTGGGGGGTAGAAACTGATGTAGAAATTGAGTGTTGAGTGCAGGAAAGAGTTCTCTTTAGTAATAGAAAATGTGCTAGTTGGGAAGAGGAGAGGAAAGTAAAGGAGAGGAGGAGACAAAAAGAGAGAATAGGAGTGGAGAGGACATGACAGGAAAGTGCGGGAGAGGAGAGCCAGTACTGAGTATTGAGACATGTTCAAGGATTAAGCTACATAGTGTAGGAGCTTAATGATCAGAGAGCAGTCTAACATGAGATAATCCACTTCTCTGTGTGTGTGTGTGTGCTTGTATGTGAGTGTGTGTGTGAGAGAGCAAGAGACAGAGCTCAGGTGATTGTCTCCCCCTCGTCTGTCTCTTCTGTGCCTGTGTTTCATCCTGACGTCCTTTTTCAACTGTCACAGCTGCTTTCAAATTCCACACACTTGCACACACAGACACACACGCACACACACAATCACACCGAAAGACTGTGTGCAAGAGTGTGTAGAGTGGGTGTGCACACCACTGTGTCTCTCTGCGTGTGTGTGTGTGTTCATGTCCCCAGGCAGTCCAAACAGCCAATGTATATTTGATCAGGGAGGTAGGGAAGGTTATCTGTGTTGAAACGTAGGTACACACACACACATACACACACAAACACACCTCTGCACCCATACATACCCACACATATCTACCCATCTAAAGGCCAAAGTATGCTTGGTAAGACAAGTCAGAAATAGTCAAACACTCTCTGCATGCACGATCCTTCAAACACCAACGTCCATCTTCATGGACATGCAAAATGTAAACAAACGGAGTTCGTTTGTTGACATTTCGGCGTTTCAGAAGGTTTCTCTCAGCACACCAGCGACCCTGTGTGACAACCGCCCCGACTCAGCTCCATGTCTCAGTGGGGTGTGGACGGGGTGGTTGTCACACAGGGTCGCTGGTGTGCTGAGAGAAACCTTCTGCTGATGATGGGCGCTGTAAGTGCAAACACGGAGCCGATGGCAGTTGTAGCTGTAGTCGCGATGCAGCTGTGTAGCTGAGGTGACGATGGTAGCTGTGGATAGTGGTGTGGTGGTGTGTGCACATGAAGCTGATGGGGTTTGAGGTTGTCATGTGACTCCTGGCTGTGGTGTGAACCTCTGCTGCTCTTCCTGTTGACCCTCTAATGCCTGATGTCTGCAGAGCAGGAATGACATCATGGGGTCAGAGGTCAGGATTAAGCTGCGGCGCGCTGAGAAATGCAGTATTACATTGTGAGTGAGTATGTGTATGTGTGTGTGTATGTGTGTGTGTGTGTATGTGTGTGCATGCCTGCTTGGATCAGCAGTGTTCAGCTTAGTGAGCCAGAGAGGTCATATTTGGGTATAGGCTGTTAGGTAGGAATGATGGATGCATTCATAGTCCTGAGCTAGGCTGGCTACACAGTGCTAATAAGGCCACCATACGACAGTAGGTCACTTCGTGGAGCTGCACGACAGAATGATAGGGCCCCTCGTGGAGCTGCGCGACAGGGCCTAGGATCTCCCTGATCTTTATTTACTGCTCTTTGGGAGTTGTAGTCCTAACCCTCTCAACCCTCCATCTCCCATACTGCCCTAGGCCATCTCCCTTAAGCAACATGTGGCATCCTTAAAGATCACCATGGTCAGGCAGTCAAGAAGGGCCTGTAGCTATGGTAACTACATCCCAAGGACCACTGGGGTGATGCTCCACTGGCGAGGGAAACAGCAGGTCTTTTATGAAGCGATCGATCTAGCTTGATTAAACACACACACACACACACATAAGTAGTCTTCCCTGACTCTTCCAAGTCAATGCTTACATCTAACTGGATGTTGTTCAACAGATTACAGTCTGCTACACATCTGGGAACACACACTTGCACACACCCATGGTTACTACATAGGTTCAGGTCCCCGATTAGAGTAGATTATTTTGGATTAGGAGGATACATGTTTGATTAATTGAGATTAGGGTAGAATGGGTCAGATTAGCGGTGAGAAGTGTGGAAGATGAGAGGTGATACGTAGAGAGAGAGACCTACCACACAGCTGTATGGACTCTATCTCCCATGGTGCATGGAGCAGGAAGAGGAAGAAGAGCAGGATGAGAAATTACATATTCCCATGTCACATGACTAGGGACATGACCAAGCAGGCACAGCCATGCTCCCTTTGTTCTCCTATATATCTCTTTCTCTCTTTCCTTCCTCTCTCCCTCCATCCCTTTTTCATGCTCTCCTTTTTCCTGTCCTTCTCCAGTATCTCTCACACACTCAATCCCCCTCCATCCCCTCCTCTCTCTCAGTGCAGTCCTTCCCCTACTCTCTCTCTCTCTCTCTTTCTCTCTCTCTCTCTCTCTCTCTCTCTCTCTCTCTCTCTCTCTCTCTCTCTCTCTCTCTCTCTCTCTCCTCCTCTCTCTCTCTCTCCCCTCTCTCTCTCTCTCTCTCTCTCTCTCTCTCTCTCTGTCTCTCTCTCCCCCTCTCT
Organism: Osmerus mordax; assembly: GCF_038355195.1. NCBI lineage: Eukaryota > Metazoa > Chordata > Actinopteri > Osmeriformes > Osmeridae > Osmerus > Osmerus mordax. The sequence goes on along the minus strand of NC_090063.1, from coordinate 13,756,705 downwards.
CTCCCCTCTATCTCTCTCTCTCTCTCTCCTTCAGTAAACTCTTCATTCTGCTCTTTAATCCATGCCCATGCTTCCAGGCATCCATATTCCCATTCCAGTCTCGTTTAAATGCATGTGTGTGTGTGTGTGTCTGTGTATGACTGTGTGTATGTGTGTGTGGGTTTGTGTCTATGTGTGTGTGTTTGTGTGTGACTGTGTGTATGTGTGTGTGGGTGTGTGTGTGTCTGTGTGTGTGTGACTGTGTGTGTGACTGTGTGTGTGTGTTGGGCGGGAGGTGGTGGGTGGGTGATTCTTCATTCCCAGGCCATGCTCTAAGTGCCACTTACTGAAAAGTACAGCTGATGAAGGTAAAGAACCACACACACTCACATGCACACACACACACACACACACATGCATGTACTCTCTAACACATACACACGGATGATGGCCGTGTGTGTCAGAGTTCTGAGGCACCGGTAAATGTTAGGCATGTCAAACACACCTCAGAAAGAAAAGCTGAACTGACATTCCGTCAGCGTAGCCAGACACAAATACACACACACAGACACACACAAACAGACACACACACACACAAAGACACACACTCACACACGCACATGCACACATACACAATCACACACACAGAGA